>NC_134920.1:4242424-4545454 GCF_051014615.1 Bombus vancouverensis nearcticus
TATATAAAATTACGTCGTAACGTAATACGTCACGTGGTATAACGTTATAACGTATTACGTTATATGAAATATCGTTATATGGTATAACATGATAACTTTATAACGTATTACGTTATATAACATAACGTTATAACGTATTACGATATATGGAATAACGTTGTAACGTATTATGTTATATACAATATCGTCATAACGTACTACGTTATATGGTGTAACGTTATAACGTATTACGTTATATCGAATAACGTTATAACGTATTACGTTATATGGTATAACGTTATAACGTATTACGTTATATGGAATAACGTTATAACGTATTATGTTATATACAATAACGTCATAACGTACTACGTTATATGGTATAACGTTATAACGTATTACGTTATATCGAATAACGTTATAACGTATTACGTTATATGGTATAACGTTATAACGTATTACGCTATATATAATATCGTTATATGGTATAACGTTATAACGTATTACGTTATATGGTATATCGTTATAACGTATTACGTTATACGGTATAACGTTATAACGTATTACGTTATTTGGAATAACGTTATAACGTATTATGATATATAAAATTACGTCGTAACGTAATACGTCACGTGGTATAACGTTATAACGTATTACGTTATATGAAATATCGTTATATGGTATAACATGATAACGTTATAACGTATTACGTTATATAACATAACGTTATAACGTATTACGATATATGGAATAACGTTGTAACGTATTATGTTATATACAATATCGTCATAACGTACTACGTTATATGGTATAACGTTATAACGTATTACGTTATATCGAATAACGTTATAACGTATTACGTTATATGGTATAACGTTATAACGTATTACGTTATATGGAATAACGTTATAACGTATTATGTTATATACAATAACGTCATAACGTACTACGTTATATGGTATAACGTTGTAACGTATTACGTTATATGGAATAACGTTATAACGTATTATGTTATATACAATAACGTCATAACGTACTACGTTATATGGTATAACGTTATAACGTATTACGTTATATCGAATAACGTTATAACGTATTACGTTATATGGTATAACGTTATAACGTATTACGCTATATATAATATCGTTATATGGTATAACGTTATAACGTATTACGTTATATAACATAACGTTATAACGTATAACGATATATGGAATAACGTTGTAACGTATTATGTTATATACAATATCGTCATAACGTACTACGTTATATGGTATAACGTTATAACGTATTACGTTATATCGAATAACGTTATAACGTATTAAGTTATATGGTATAACGTTATAACGTATTACGCTATATATAATATCGTTATATAGTATAACGTTATAACGTATTACGTTATATGGTATAACGTTATAACGTATTACGTTATATCGAATAACGTTATAACGTATTACGTTATATGGTATAACGTTATAACGTATTACGCTATATATAATATCGTTATATGGTATAACGTTATAACGTATTACGTTATATGGTATAACGTTATAACGTATTACGTTATACGGAATAACGTTATAACGTATTATGTTATATACAATAACGTCATAACGTACTACGTTATATGGTATAACGTTATAACGTATTACGTTATATCGAATAACGTTATAACGTATTACGTTATATGGTATAACGTTATAACGTATTACGCTATATATAATATCGTTATATGGTATAACGTTATAACGTATTACGTTATATAACATAACGTTATAACGTATTACGATATATGGAATAACGTTGTAACGTATTATGTTATATACAATATCGTCATAACGTACTACGTTATATGGTATAACGTTATAACGTATTACGTTATATGGTATAAGGTTATAACGTATTACGTTATATGGTATAACGTTATAACGTATTGTGTTATATACAATAACGTCATAACGTACTACGTTATATGGTAAAACGTTATAACGTATTACGTTGTATGGAATAACGTTATAACGTACTATGTTATATACAATAACGTCATAACGTACTACGTTATATGGTATAACGTTGTAACGTATTACGTTATATGGAATAACGTTATAACGTATTATGTTATATACAATAACGTCATAACGTACTACGTTATATGGTATAACGTTATAACGTATTACGTTATATCGCATAACGTTATAACGTATTACGTTATATGGTATAACGTTATAACGTATTACGCTATATATAATATCGTTATATGGTATAACGTTATAACGTATTACGTTATATGGTATAACGTTATAACGTATTACGTTATACGGTATAACGTTATAACGTATTACGTTATTTGGAATAACGTTATAACGTATTATGATATATAAAATAACGTCGTAACGTAATACGTCACGTGGTATAACGTTATAACGTATTACGTTATATGAAATATTGTTATATGGTATAACATGATAACGTTATAACGTATTACGTTATATAACATAACGTTATAACGTATTACGATATATGGAATAACGTTGTAACGTATTATGTTATATACAATATCGTCATAACGTACTACGTTATATGGTATAACGTTATAACGTATTACGTTATATCGAATAACGTTATAACGTATTACGTTATATGGTATAACGTTATAACGTATTACGTTATATGGAATAACGTTATAACGTATTATGTTATATACAATAACGTCATAACGTACTACGTTATATGGTATAACGTTATAACGTATTACGTTATATCGAATAACGTTATAACGCATTACGTTATATGGTATAACGTTATAACGTATTACGCTATATATAATATCGTTATATGGTATAACGTTATAACGTATTACGTTATATGGTATATCGTTATAACGTATTACGTTATACGGTATAACGTTATAACGTATTACGTTATTTGGAATAACGTTATAACGTATTATGATATATAAAATTACGTCGTAACGTAATACGTCACGTGGTATAACGTTATAACGTATTACGTTATATGAAATATCGTTATATGGTATAACATGATAACGTTATAACGTATTACGTTATATAACATAACGTTATAACGTATTACGATATATGGAATAACGTTGTAACGTATTATGTTATATACAATATCGTCATAACGTACTACGTTATATGGTATAACGTTATAACGTATTACGTTATATCGAATAACGTTATAACGTATTACGTTATATGGTATAACGTTGTAACGTATTACGTTATATGGAATAACGTTATAACGTATTATGTTATATACAATAACGTCATAACGTACTACGTTATATGGTATAACGTTATAACGTATTACGTTATATCGAATAACGTTATAACGTATTACGTTATATGGTATAACGTTATAACGTATTACGCTATATATAATATCGTTATATGGTATAACGTTATAACGTATTACGTTATATAACATAACGTTATAACGTATAACGATATATGGAATAACGTTGTAACGTATTATGTTATATACAATATCGTCATAACGTACTACGTTATATGGTATAACGTTATAACGTATTACGTTATATCGAATAACGTTATAACGTATTACGTTATATGGTATAACGTTATAACGTATTACGCTATATATAATATCGTTATATAGTATAACGTTATAACGTATTACGTTATATGGTATAACGTTATAACGTATTACGTTATATCGAATAACGTTATAACGTATTACGTTATATGGTATAACGTTATAACGTATTACGCTATATATAATATCGTTATATGGTATAACGTTATAACGTATTACGTTATATGGTATAACGTTATAACGTATTACGTTATACGGAATAACGTTATAACGTATTATGTTATATACAATAACGTCATAACGTACTACGTTATATGGTATAACGTTATAACGTATTACGTTATATCGAATAACGTTATAACGTATTACGTTATATGGTATAACGTTATAACGTATTACGCTATATATAATATCGTTATATGGTATAACGTTATAACGTATTACGTTATATAACATAACGTTATAACGTATTACGATATATGGAATAACGTTGTAACGTATTATGTTATATACAATATCGTCATAACGTACTACGTTATATGGTATAACGTTATAACGTATTACGTTATATGGTATAAGGTTATAACGTATTACGTTATATGGTATAACGTTATAACGTATTGTGTTATATACAATAACGTCATAACGTACTACGTTATATGGTATAACGTTATAACGTATTACGTTGTATGGAATAACGTTATAACGTACTATGTTATATACAATAACGTCATAACGTACTACGTTATATGGTATAACGTTGTAACGTATTACGTTATATGGAATAACGTTATAACGTATTATGTTATATACAATAACGTCATAACGTACTACGTTATATGGTATAACGTTATAACGTATTACGTTATATCGCATAACGTTATAACGTATTACGTTATATGGTATAACGTTATAACGTATTACGCTATATATAATATCGTTATATGGTATAACGTTATAACGTATTACGTTATATGGTATAACGTTATAACGTATTACGTTATACGGTATAACGTTATAACGTATTACGTTATTTGGAATAACGTTATAACGTATTATGATATATAAAATAACGTCGTAACGTAATACGTCACGTGGTATAACGTTATAACGTATTACGTTATATGAAATATTGTTATATGGTATAACATGATAACGTTATAACGTATTACGTTATATAACATAACGTTATAACGTATTACGATATATGGAATAACGTTGTAACGTATTATGTTATATACCATATCGTCATAACGTACTACGTTATATGGTATAACGTTATAACGTATTACGTTATATGGTATAACGTTATAACGTATTACGTTATATCGAATAACGTTATAACGTATTACGTTATATCGAATAACGTTATAACGTATTACGTTATATGGTATAACGTTATAACGTATTGCGCTATATATAATATCGTTATATGGTATAACGTTATAACGTATTACGTTATATGGTATAACGTTATAACGTATTATGTTATATACAATAACGTCGTAACGTAATACGTCACGTGGTATAACGTTATAACGTATTACGTTATATGAAATATTGTTATATGGTATAACATGATAACGTCATAACGTACTACGTTATATGGTATAACGTTGTAACGTATTACGTTATATGGAATAACGTTATAACGTATTATGTTATATACAATAACGTCATAACGTACTACGTTATATGGTATAACGTTATAACGTATTACGTTATATCGCATAACGTTATAACGTATTACGTTATATGGTATAACGTTATAACGTATTACGCTATATATAATATCGTTATATGGTATAACGTTATAACGTATTACGTTATATGGTATAACGTTATAACGTATTACGTTATACGGTATAACGTTATAACGTATTACGTTATTTGGAATAACGTTATAACGTATTATGATATATAAAATAACGTCGTAACGTAATACGTCACGTGGTATAACGTTATAACGTATTACGTTATATGAAATATTGTTATATGGTATAACATGATAACGTTATAACGTATTACGTTATATAACATAACGTTATAACGTATTACGATATATGGAATAACGTTGTAACGTATTATGTTATATACAATATCGTCATAACGTACTACGTTATATGGTATAACGTTATAACGTATTACGTTATATCGAATAACGTTATAACGTATTACGTTATATGGTATAACGTTATAACGTATTACGTTATATGGAATAACGTTATAACGTATTATGTTATATACAATAACGTCATAACGTACTACGTTATATGGTATAACGTTATAACGTATTACGTTATATCGAATAACGTTATAACGTATTACGTTATATGGTATAACGTTATAACGTATTACGCTATATATAATATCGTTATATGGTATAACGTTATAACGTATTACGTTATATGGTATATCGTTATAACGTATTACGTTATACGGTATAACGTTATAACGTATTACGTTATTTGGAATAACGTTATAACGTATTATGATATATAAAATTACGTCGTAACGTAATACGTCACGTGGTATAACGTTATAACGTATTACGTTATATGAAATATCGTTATATGGTATAACATGATAACGTTATAACGTATTACGTTATATAACATAACGTTATAACGTATTACGATATATGGAATAACGTTGTAACGTATTATGTTATATACAATATCGTCATAACGTACTACGTTATATGGTATAACGTTATAACGTATTACGTTATATCGAATAACGTTATAACGTATTACGTTATATGGTATAACGTTGTAACGTATTACGTTATATGGAATAACGTTATAACGTATTATGTTATATACAATAACGTCATAACGTACTACGTTATATGGTATAACGTTATAACGTATTACGTTATATCGAATAACGTTATAACGTATTACGTTATATGGTATAACGTTATAACGTATTACGCTATATATAATATCGTTATATGGTATAACGTTATAACGTATTACGTTATATAACATAACGTTATAACGTATAACGATATATGGAATAACGTTGTAACGTATTATGTTATATACAATATCGTCATAACGTACTACGTTATATGGTATAACGTTATAACGTATTACGTTATATCGAATAACGTTATAACGTATTACGTTATATGGTATAACGTTATAACGTATTACGCTATATATAATATCGTTATATAGTATAACGTTATAACGTATTACGTTATATGGTATAACGTTATAACGTATTACGTTATATCGAATAACGTTATAACGTATTACGTTATATGGTATAACGTTATAACGTATTACGCTATATATAATATCGTTATATGGTATAACGTTATAACGTATTACGTTATATGGTATAACGTTATAACGTATTACGTTATACGGAATAACGTTATAACGTATTATGTTATATACAATAACGTCATAACGTACTACGTTATATGGTATAACGTTATAACGTATTACGTTATATCGAATAACGTTATAACGTATTACGTTATATGGTATAACGTTATAACGTATTACGCTATATATAATATCGTTATATGGTATAACGTTATAACGTATTACGTTATATAACATAACGTTATAACGTATTACGATATATGGAATAACGTTGTAACGTATTATGTTATATACAATATCGTCATAACGTACTACGTTATATGGTATAACGTTATAACGTATTACGTTATATGGTATAAGGTTATAACGTATTACGTTATATGGTATAACGTTATAAAGTATTGTGTTATATACAATAACGTCATAACGTACTACGTTATATGGTATAACGTTATAACGTATTACGTTGTATGGAATAACGTTATAACGTACTATGTTATATACAATAACGTCATAACGTACTACGTTATATGGTATAACGTTGTAACGTATTACGTTATATGGAATAACGTTATAACGTATTATGTTATATACAATAACGTCATAACGTACTACGTTATATGGTATAACGTTATAACGTATTACGTTATATCGCATAACGTTATAACGTATTACGTTATATGGTATAACGTTATAACGTATTACGCTATATATAATATCGTTATATGGTATAACGTTATAACGTATTACGTTATATGGTATAACGTTATAACGTATTACGTTATACGGTATAACGTTATAACGTATTACGTTATTTGGAATAACGTTATAACGTATTATGATATATAAAATAACGTCGTAACGTAATACGTCACGTGGTATAACGTTATAACGTATTACGTTATATGAAATATTGTTATATGGTATAACATGATAACGTTATAACGTATTACGTTATATAACATAACGTTATAACGTATTACGATATATGGAATAACGTTGTAACGTATTATGTTATATACCATATCGTCATAACGTACTACGTTATATGGTATAACGTTATAACGTATTACGTTATATGGTATAACGTTATAACGTATTACGTTATATCGAATAACGTTATAACGTATTACGTTATATCGAATAACGTTATAACGTATTACGTTATATGGTATAACGTTATAACGTATTGCGCTATATATAATATCGTTATATGGTATAACGTTATAACGTATTACGTTATATGGTATAACGTTATAACGTATTATGTTATATACAATAACGTCATAACGTACTACGTTATATGGTATAACGTTATAACGTATTACGTTATATCGAATAACGTTATAACGTATTACGTTATATGGTATAACGTTATAACGTATTACGCTATATATAATATCGTTATATGGTATAACGTTATAACGTATTACGTTATATGGTATAACGTTATAACGTATTACGATATATGGAATAACGTTGTAACGTATTATGTTATATACAATATCGTCATAACGTACTACGTTATATGGTATAACGTTATAACGTATTACGTTATATGGTATAAGGTTATAACGTATTACGTTATATGGTATAACGTTATAACGTATTGTGTTATATACAATAACGTCATAACGTACTACGTTATATGGTATAACGTTATAACGTATTACGTTATATGGAATAACGTTATAACGTACTATGTTATATACAATAACGTCATAACGTACTACGTTATATGGTATAACGTTGTAACGTATTACGTTATATGGAATAACGTTATAACGTATTATGTTATATACAATAACGTCATAACGTACTACGTTATATGGTATAACGTTATAACGTATTACGTTATATCGAATAACGTTATAACGTATTACGTTATATGGTATAACGTTATAACGTATTACGCTATATATAATATCGTTATATGGTATAACGTTATAACGTATTACGTTATATGGTATAACGTTATAACGTATTACGTTATACGGTATAACGTTATAACGTATTACGTTATTTGGAATAACGTTATAACGTATTATGATATATAAAATAACGTCGTAACGTAATACGTCACGTGGTATAACGTTATAACGTATTACGTTATATGAAATATCGTTATATGGTATAACATGATAACGTTATAACGTATTACGTTATATAACATAACGTTATAACGTATTACGATATATGGAATAACGTTGTAACGTATTATGTTATATACAATATCGTCATAACGTACTACGTTATATGGTATAACGTTATAACGTATTACGTTATATCGAATAACGTTATAACGTATTACGTTATATGGTATAACGTTATAACGTATTACGTTATATGGAATAACGTTATAACGTATTATGTTATATACAATAACGTCATAACGTACTACGTTATATGGTATAACGTTGTAACGTATTACGTTATATGGAATAACGTTATAACGTATTATGTTATATACAATAACGTCATAACGTACTACGTTATATGGTATAACGTTATAACGTATTACGTTATATCGAATAACGTTATAACGTTATAACGTATTACGCTATATATAATATCGTTATATGGTATAACGTTATAACGTATTACGTTATATAACATAACGTTATAACGTATTACGATATATGGAATAACGTTGTAACGTATTATGTTATATACAATATCGTCATAACGTACTACGTTATATGGTATAACGTTATAACGTATTACGTTATATGGTATAAGGTTAGAACGTATTACGTTATATGGTATAACGTTATAACGTATTGTGTTATATACAATAACGTCATAACGTACTACGTTATATGGTATATCGTTATAACGTATTACGTTATATGGAATAACGTTATAACGTACTATGTTATATACAATAACGTCATAACGTACTACGTTATATGGTATAACGTTGTAACGTATTACGTTATATGGAATAACGTTATAACGTATTATGTTATATACAATAACGTCATAACGTACTACGTTATATGGTATAACGTTATAACGTATTACGTTATATCGAATAACGTTATAACGTATTACGTTATATGATATAACGTTATAACGTATTACGCTATATATAATATCGTTATATGGTATAACGTTATAACGTATTACGTTATATAACATAACGTTATAACGTATTACGATATATGGAGTAACGTTGTAACGTATTATGTTATATACAATATCGTCATAACGTACTACGTTATATGGTATAACGTTATAACGTATTACGTTATATGGTATAAGGTTAGAACGTATTACGTTATATGGTATAACGTTATAACCTATTGTGTTATATACAATAACGTCATAACGTACTACGTTATATGGTATAACGTTATAACGTATTACGTTATATGGAATAACGTTATAACGTACTATGTTATATACAATAACGTCATAACGTACTACGTTATATGGTATAACGTTATAACGTATTACGTTATATGGAATAACGTTATAACGTACTATGTTATATACAATAACGTCATAACGTACTACGTTATATGGTATAACGTTGTAACGTATTACGTTATATGGAATAACGTTATAACGTATTATGTTATATACAATAACGTCATAACGTACTACGTTATATGGTATAACGTTATAACGTATTATGTTATATACAATAACGTCATAACGTACTACGTTATATGGTATAACGTTATAACGTATTACGTTATATCGAATAACGTTATAACGTATTACGTTATATGGTATAACGTTATAACGTATTACGTTATATGGTATAAGGTTAGAACGTATTACGTTATATGGTATAACGTTATAACGTATTGTGTTATATACAATAACGTCATAACGTACTACGTTATATGGTATATCGTTATAACGTATTACGTTATATGGAATAACGTTATAACGTACTATGTTATATACAATAACGTCATAACGTACTACGTTATATGGTATAACGTTGTAACGTATTACGTTATATGGAATAACGTTATAACGTATTATGTTATATACAATAACGTCATAACGTACTACGTTATATGGTATAACGTTATAACGTATTACGTTATATCGAATAACGTTATAACGTATTACGTTATATGATATAACGTTATAACGTATTACGCTATATATAATATCGTTATATGGTATAACGTTATAACGTATTACGTTATATAACATAACGTTATAACGTATTACGATATATGGAATAACGTTGTAACGTATTATGTTATATACAATATCGTCATAACGTACTACGTTATATGGTATAACGTTATAACGTATTACGTTATGTGGTATAAGGTTAGAACGTATTACGTTATATGGTATAACGTTATAACGTATTGTGTTATATACAATAACGTCATAACGTACTACGTTATATGGTATAACGTTATAACGTATTACGTTATATGGAATAACGTTATAACGTACTATGTTATATACAATAACGTCATAACGTACTACGTTATATGGTATAACGTTATAACGTATTACGTTATATGGAATAACGTTATAACGTACTATGTTATATACAATAACGTCATAACGTACTACGTTATATGGTATAACGTTGTAACGTATTACGTTATATGGAATAACGTTATAACGTATTATGTTATATACAATAACGTCATAACGTACTACGTTATATGGTATAACGTTATAACGTATTACGTTATATAACATAACGTTATAACGTATTACGATATATGGAATAACGTTGTAACGTATTATGTTATATACAATATCGTCATAACGTACTACGTTATATGGTATAACGTTATAACGTATTACGTTATATGGTATAAGGTTAGAACGTATTACGTTATATGGTATAACGTTATAACGTATTGTGTTATATACAATAACGTCATAACGTACTACGTTATATGGTATATCGTTATAACGTATTACGTTATATGGAATAACGTTATAACGTACTATGTTATATACAATAACGTCATAACGTACTACGTTATATGGTATAACGTTGTAACGTATTACGTTATATGGAATAACGTTATAACGTATTATGTTATATACAATAACGTCATAACGTACTACGTTATATGGTATAACGTTATAACGTATTACGTTATATCGAATAACGTTATAACGTATTACGTTATATGATATAACGTTATAACGTATTACGCTATATATAATATCGTTATATGGTATAACGTTATAACGTATTACGTTATATAACATAACGTTATAACGTATTACGATATATGGAGTAACGTTGTAACGTATTATGTTATATACAATATCGTCATAACGTACTACGTTATATGGTATAACGTTATAACGTATTACGTTATATGGTATAAGGTTAGAACGTATTACGTTATATGGTATAACGTTATAACCTATTGTGTTATATACAATAACGTCATAACGTACTACGTTATATGGAATAACGTTATAACGTACTATGTTATATACAATAACGTCATAACGTACTACGTTATATGGTATAACGTTATAACGTATTACGTTATATGGAATAACGTTATAACGTACTATATTATATACAATAACGTCATAACGTACTATATTATATACAATAACGTCATAACGTACTACGTTATATGGTATAACGTTGTAACGTATTACGTTATATGGAATAACGTTATAACGTATTATGTTATATACAATAACGTCATAACGTACTACGTTATATGGTATAACGTTATAACGTATTATGTTATATACAATAACGTCATAACGTACTACGTTATATGGTATAACGTTGTAACGTATTACGTTATATGGAATAACGTTATAACGTATTATGTTATATACAATAACGTCATAACGTACTACGTTATATGGTATAACGTTATAACGTATTACGTTATATCGAATAACGTTATAACGTATTACGTTATATGGTATAACGTTATAACGTATTATGTTATATACAATAACGTCATAACGTACTACGTTATATGGTACAACGTTATAACTTATTACGTTATATCGAATAACGTTATAACGTATTACGTTATATGGTATAACGTTATAACGTATTACGTTATATGGTATAAGGTTATAACGTATTACGTTATATGGAATAACGTTATAACGTACTATGTTATATACAATAACGTCATAACGTACTACGTTATATGGTATAACGTTGTAACGTATTACGTTATATGGAATAACGTTATAACGTATTATGTTATATACAATAACGTCATAACTTACTACGTTATATGGTATAACGTTATAACGTATTACGTTATATCGAATAACGTTATAACGTATTACGTTATATGATATAACGTTATAACGTATTACGCTATATATAATATCGTTATATGGTATAACGTTATAACGTATTACGTTATATAACATAACGTTATAACGTATTACGATATATGGAATAACGTTGTAACGTATTATGTTATATACAATATCGTCATAACGTACAACGTTATATGGTATAACGTTATAACGTATTACGTTATGTGGTATAAGGTTAGAACGTATTACGTTATATGGTATAACGTTATAACGTATTGTGTTATATACAATAACGTCATAACGTACTACGTTATATGGTATAACGTTATAACGTATTACGTTATATGGAATAACGTTATAACGTACTATGTTATATACAATAACGTCATAACGTACTACGTTATATGGTATAACGTTATAACGTATTACGTTATATGGAATAACGTTATAACGTACTATGTTATATACAATAACGTCATAACGTACTACGTTATATGGTATAACGTTGTAACGTATTACGTTATATGGAATAACGTTATAACGTATTATGTTATATACAATAACGTCATAACGTACTACGTTATATGGTATAACGTTATAACGTATTATGTTATATACAATAACGTCATAACGTACTACGTTATATGGTATAACGTTATAACGTATTACGTTATATCGAATAACGTTATAACGTATTACGTTATATGGTATAACGTTATAACGTATTACGTTATATGGTATAAGGTTAGAACGTATTACGTTATATGGTATAACGTTATAACGTATTGTGTTATATACAATAACGTCATAACGTACTACGTTATATGGTATATCGTTATAACGTATTACGTTATATGGAATAACGTTATAACGTACTATGTTATATACAATAACGTCATAACGTACTACGTTATATGGTATAACGTTGTAACGTATTACGTTATATGGAATAACGTTATAACGTATTATGTTATATACAATAACGTCATAACGTACTACGTTATATGGTATAACGTTATAACGTATTACGTTATATCGAATAACGTTATAACGTATTACGTTATATGATATAACGTTATAACGTATGACGCTATATATAATATCGTTATATGGTATAACGTTATAACGTATTACGTTATATGGTATAACGTTATAACGTATTACGATATATGGAATAACGTTGTAACGTATTATGTTATATACAATATCGTCATAACGTACTACGTTATATGGTATAACGTTATAACGTATTACGTTATATGGTATAACGTTATAACGTATTACGTTATATGGAATAACGTTATAACGTATTATGTTATATACAATAACGTCATAACGTACTACGTTATATGGTATAACGTTATAACGTATTACGTTATATGGAATAACGTTATAACGTATTATGTTATATACAATAACGTCATAACGTACTACGTTATATGGTATAACGTTATAACGTATTACGTTATATGGAATAACGTTATAACGCATTACGTTATATGGTATAACGTTATAACGTATTACGTTATATCGAATAACGTTATAACGTATTACGTTATATGGTATAACGTTATAACGTATTACGCTATATATAATATCGTTATATGGTATAACGTTATAACGTATTACGTTATATGGTATAACGTTATAACGTATTATGTTATATACAATAACGTCATAACGTACTACGTTATATGGTATAACGTTATAACGTATTACGTTATATCGAATAACGTTATAACGTATTACGTTATATGGTATAACGTTATAACGTATTACGCTATATATAATATCGTTATATGGTATAACGTTATAACGTATTACGTTATATGGTATAACGTTATAACGTATTACGATATATGGAATAACGTTGTAACGTATTATGTTATATACAATATCGTCATAACGTACTACGTTATATGGTATAACGTTATAACGTATTACGTTATATGGTATAAGGTTATAACGTATTACGTTATATGGTATAACGTTATAACGTATTGTGTTATATACAATAACGTCATAACGTACTACGTTATATGGTATAACGTTATAACGTATTACGTTATATGGAATAACGTTATAACGTACTATGTTATATACAATAACGTCATAACGTACTACGTTATATGGTATAACGTTGTAACGTATTACGTTATATGGAATAACGTTATAACGTATTATGTTATATACAATAACGTCATAACGTACTACGTTATATGGTATAACGTTATAACGTATTACGTTATATCGAATAACGTTATAACGTATTACGTTATATGGTATAACGTTATAACGTATTACGCTATATATAATATCGTTATATGGTATAACGTTAAAACGTATTACGTTATATGGTATAACGTTATAACGTATTACGTTATACGGTATAACGTTATAACGTATTACGTTATTTGGAATAACGTTATAACGTATTATGATATATAAAATAACGTCGTAACGTAATACGTCACGTGGTATAACGTTATAACGTATTACGTTATATGAAATATCGTTATATGGTATAACATGATAACGTTATAACGTATTACGTTATATAACATAACGTTATAACGTATTACGATATATGGAATAACGTTGTAACGTATTATGTTATATACAATATCGTCATAACGTACTACGTTATATGGTATAACGTTATAACGTATTACGTTATATCGAATAACGTTATAACGTATTACGTTATATGGTATAACGTTATAACGTATTACGTTATATGGAATAACGTTATAACGTATTATGTTATATACAATAACGTCATAACGTACTACGTTATATGGTATAACGTTGTAACGTATTACGTTATATGGAATAACGTTATAACGTATTATGTTATATACAATAACGTCATAACGTACTACGTTATATGGTATAACGTTATAACGTATTACGTTATATCGAATAACGTTATAACGTATTACGTTATATGGTATAACGTTATAACGTATTACGCTATATATAATATCGTTATATGGTATAACGTTATAACGTATTACGTTATATAACATAACGTTATAACGTATTACGATATATGGAATAACGTTGTAACGTATTATGTTATATACAATATCGTCATAACGTACTACGTTATATGGTATAACGTTATAACGTATTACGTTATATGGTATAAGGTTAGAACGTATTACGTTATATGGTATAACGTTATAACGTATTGTGTTATATACAATAACGTCATAACGTACTACGTTATATGGTATATCGTTATAACGTATTACGTTATATGGAATAACGTTATAACGTACTATGTTATATACAATAACGTCATAACGTACTACGTTATATGGTATAACGTTGTAACGTATTACGTTATATGGAATAACGTTATAACGTATTATGTTATATACAATAACGTCATAACGTACTACGTTATATGGTATAACGTTATAACGTATTACGTTATATCGAATAACGTTATAACGTATTACGTTATATGATATAACGTTATAACGTATTACGCTATATATAATATCGTTATATGGTATAACGTTATAACGTATTACGTTATATAACATAACGTTATAACGTATTACGATATATGGAATAACGTTGTAACGTATTATGTTATATACAATATCGTCATAACGTACTACGTTATATGGTATAACGTTATAACGTATTACGTTATATGGTATAAGGTTAGAACGTATTACGTTATATGGTATAACGTTATAACCTATTGTGTTATATACAATAACGTCATAACGTACTACGTTATATGGTATAACGTTATAACGTATTACGTTATATGGAATAACGTTATAACGTACTATGTTATATACAATAACGTCATAACGTACTACGTTATATGGTATAACGTTATAACGTATTACGTTATATGGAATAACGTTATAACGTACTATGTTATATACAATAACGTCATAACGTACTACGTTATATGGTATAACGTTGTAACGTATTACGTTATATGGAATAACGTTATAACGTATTATGTTATATACAATAACGTCATAACGTACTACGTTATATGGTATAACGTTATAACGTATTATGTTATATACAATAACGTCATAACGTACTACGTTATATGGTATAACGTTATAACGTATTACGTTATATCGAATAACGTTATAACGTATTACGTTATATGGTATAACGTTATAACGTATTACGTTATATGGTATAAGGTTAGAACGTATTACGTTATATGGTATAACGTTATAACGTATTGTGTTATATACAATAACGTCATAACGTACTACGTTATATGGTATATCGTTATAACGTATTACGTTATATGGAATAACGTTATAACGTACTATGTTATATACAATAACGTCATAACGTACTACGTTATATGGTATAACGTTGTAACGTATTACGTTATATGGAATAACGTTATAACGTATTATGTTATATACAATAACGTCATAACGTACTACGTTATATGGTATAACGTTATAACGTATTACGTTATATCGAATAACGTTCTAACGTATTACGTTATATGATATAACGTTATAACGTATTACGCTATATATAATATCGTTATATGGTATAACGTTATAACGTATTACGTTATATAACATAACGTTATAACGTATTACGATATATGGAATAACGTTGTAACGTATTATGTTATATACAATATCGTCATAACGTACTACGTTATATGGTATAACGTTATAACGTATTACGTTATATGGTATAAGGTTAGAACGTATTACGTTATATGGTATAACGTTATAACGTATTGTGTTATATACAATAACGTCATAACGTACTACGTTATATGGTATAACGTTATAACGTATTACGTTATATGGAATAACGTTATAACGTACTATGTTATATACAATAACGTCATAACGTACTACGTTATATGGTATAACGTTATAACGTATTACGTTATATGGAATAACGTTATAACGTACTATGTTATATACAATAACGTCATAACGTACTACGTTATATGGTATAACGTTGTAACGTATTACGTTATATGGAATAACGTTATAACGTATTATGTTATATACAATAACGTCATAACGTACTACGTTATATGGTAAAACGTTATAACGTATTATGTTATATACAATAACGTCATAACGTACTACGTTATATGGTATAACGTTATAACGTATTACGTTATATCGAATAACGTTATAACGTATTACGTTATATGGTATAACGTTATAACGTATTACGCTATATATAATATCGTTATATGGTATAACGTTATAACGTATTACGTTATATGGTATAACGTTATAACGTATTACGATATATGGAATAACGTTGTAACGTATTATGTTATATACAATATCGTCATAACGTACTACGTTATATGGTATAACGTTATAACGTATTACGTTATATGGTATAAGGTTATAACGTATTACGTTATATGGTATAACGTTATAACGTATTGTGTTATATACAATAACGTCATAACGTACTACGTTATATGGTATAACGTTATAACGTATTACGTTATATGGTATAACGTTATAACGTACTATGTTATATACAATAACGTCATAACGTACTACGTTATATGCTACAACGTTGTAACGTATTACGTTATGTGGAATAACGTTATAACGTATTATGTTATATACAATAACGTCATAACGTACTACGTTATATGGTATAACGTTATAACGTATTACGTTATATCGAATAACGTTATAACGTATTACGTTATATGGTATAACGTTATAACGTATTACGCTATATATAATATCGTTATATGGTATAACGTTATAACGTATTACGTTATATGGTATAACGTTATAACGTATTACGTTATACGGTATAACGTTATAACGTATTACGTTATTTGGAATAACGTTATAACGTATTATGATATATAAAATTACGTCGTAACGTAATACGTCACGTGGTATAACGTTATAACGTATTACGTTATATGAAATATCGTTATATGGTATAACATGATAACGTTATAACGTATTACGTTATATAACATAACGTTATAACGTATTACGATATATGGAATAACGTTGTAACGTATTATGTTATATACAATATCGTCATAACGTACTACGTTATATGGTGTAACGTTATAACGTATTACGTTATATCGAATAACGTTATAACGTATTACGTTATATGGTATAACGTTATAACGTATTACGTTATATGGAATAACGTTATAACGTATTATGTTATATACAATAACGTCATAACGTACTACGTTATATGGTATAACGTTATAACGTATTACGTTATATCGAATAACGTTATAACGTATTACGTTATATGGTATAACGTTATAACGTATTACGCTATATATAATATCGTTATATGGTATAACGTTATAACGTATTACGTTATATGGTATAACGTTATAACGTATTACGTTATACGGTATAACGTTATAACGTATTGCGTTATTTGGAATAACGTTATAACGTATTATGATATATAAAATTACGTCGTAACGTAATACGTCACGTGGTATAACGCTATAACGTATTACGTTATATGAAATATCGTTATATGGTATAACATGATATCGTTATAACGTATTACGTTATATAACATAACGTTATAACGTATTACGATATATGGAATAACGTTGTAACGTATTATGTTATATACAATATCGTCATAACGTACTACGTTATATGGTATAACGTTATAACGTATTACGTTATATCGAATAACGTTATAACGTATTACGTTATATGGTATAACGTTATAACGTATTACGTTATATGGAATAACGTTATAACGTATTATGTTATATACAATAACGTCATAACGTACTACGTTATATGGTATAACGTTGTAACGTATTACGTTATATGGAATAACGTTATAACGTATTATGTTATATACAATAACGTCATAACGTACTACGTTATATGGTATAACGTTATAACGTATTACGTTATATCGAATAACGTTATAACGTATTACGTTATATGGTATAACGTTATAACGTATTACGCTATATATAATATCGTTATATGGTATAACGTTATAACGTATTACGTTATATAAAATAACGTTATAACGTATAACGATATATGGAATAACGTTGTAACGTATTATGTTATATACAATATCGTCATAACGTACTACGTTATATGGTATAACGTTATAACGTATTACGTTATATGGTATAAGGTTAGAACGTATTACGTTATATGGTATAACGTTATAACGTATTGTGTTATATACAATAACGTCATAACGTACTACGTTATATGGTATAACGTTATAACGTATTACGTTATATGGAATAACGTTATAACGTACTATGTTATATACAATAACGTCATAACGTACTACGTTATATGGTATAACGTTGTAACGTATTACGTTATATGGAATAACGTTATAACGTATTATGTTATATACAATAACGTCATAACGTACTACGTTATATGGTATAACGTTATAACGTATTACGTTATATCGAATAACGTTATAACGTATTACGTTATATGGTATAACGTTATAACGTATTACGCTATATATAATATCGTTATATGGTATAACGTTATAACGTATTACGTTATATGGTATAACGTTATAACGTATTACGATATATGGAATAACGTTGTAACGTATTATGTTATATACAATATCGTCATAACGTACTACGTTATATGGTATAACGTTATAACGTATTACGTTATATGGTATAACGTTATAACGTATTACGTTATATGGAATAACGTTATAACGTATTATGTTATATACAATAACGTCATAACGTACTACGTTATATGGTATAACGTTATAACGTATTACGTTATATGGAATAACGTTATAACGTATTATGTTATATACAATAACGTCATAACGTACTACGTTATATGGTATAACGTTATAACGTATTACGTTATATGGAATAACGTTATAACGTATTATGTTATATACAATAACGTCATAACGTACTACGTTATATGGTATAACGTTGTAACGTATTACGTTATATGGAATAACGTTATAACGTATTATGTTATATACAATAACGTCATAACGTACTACGTTATATGGTATAACGTTATAACGTATTACGTTATATCGAATAACGTTATAACGTATTACGTTATATGGTATAACGTTATAACGTATTACGCTATATATAATATCGTTATATGGTATAACGTTATAACGTATTACGTTATATGGTATATCGTTATAACGTATTACGTTATACGGTATAACGTTATAACGTATTACGTTATTTGGAATAACGTTATAACGTATTATGTTATATAAAATAACGTCGTAACGTAATACGTTACGTGGTATAACGTTATAA
The DNA here is from genome assembly GCF_051014615.1 of Bombus vancouverensis nearcticus. NCBI lineage: Eukaryota > Metazoa > Arthropoda > Insecta > Hymenoptera > Apidae > Bombus > Bombus vancouverensis. The sequence continues at coordinate 4,263,887 of NC_134920.1, forward strand.
CGTATTACGTTATATGAAATATCGTTATATGGTATAACATGATAACGTTATAACGTATTACGTTATATAACATAACGTTATAACGTATTACGATATATGGAATAACGCTGTAACGTATTATGTTATATACAATATCGTCATAACGTACTACGTTATATGGTATAACGTTATAACGTCTTACGTTATATGGTATAAGGTTATAACGTATTACGTTATATGGTATAACGTTATAACGTATTGTGTTATATACAATAACGTCATAACGTACTACGTTATATGGTATAACGTTATAACGTATTACGTTATATGGAATAACGTTATAACGTACTATGTTATATACAATAACGTCATAACGTACTACGTTATATGGTATAACGTTGTAACGTATTACGTTATATGGAATAACGTTATAACGTATTATGTTATATACAATAACGTCATAACGTACTACGTTATATGGTATAACGTTATAACGTATTACGTTATATCGAATAACGTTATAACGTATTACGTTATATGGTATAACGTTATAACGTATTACGCTATATATAATATCGTTATATGGTATAACGTTATAACGTATTACGTTATATGGTATAACGTTATAACGTATTACGTTATACGGTATAACGTTATAACGTATTACGTTATTTGGAATAACGTTATAACGTATTATGATATATAAAATAACGTCGTAACGTAATACGTCACGTGGTATAACGTTATAACGTATTACGTTATATGAAATATCGTTATATGGTATAACATGATAACGTTATAACGTATTACGTTATATAACATAACGTTATAACGTATTACGATATATGGAATAACGTTGTAACGTATTATGTTATATACAATATCGTCATAACGTACTACGTTATATGGTATAACGTTATAACGTATTACGTTATATCGAATAACGTTATAACGTATTGCGTTATATGGTATAACGTTATAACGTATTACGTTATATATAATATCGTTATATGGTATAACGTTATAACGTATTACGTTATATGGTATAACGTTATAACGTATTACGTTATATCGAATAACGTTATAACGTATTACGTTATATGGTATAACGTTATAACGTATTACGCTATATATAATATAGTTATATGGTATAACGTTATAACGTATTACGTTATATGGTATAAGGTTATAACGTATTACGTTATATGGAATAACGTTATAACGTATTATGTTATATACAATAACGTCATAACGTACTACGTTATATGGTATAACGTTATAACGTATTACGTTATATGGAATAACGTTATAACGTACTATGTTATATACAATAACGTCATAACGTACTACGTTATATGGTATAACGTTATATCGTATTACGTTATATCGAATAACGTTATAACGTATTACGTTATATGGTATAACGTTATAACGTATTACGCTATATATAATATCGTTATATGGTATAACGTTATAACGTATTACGTTATATAGTATAACGTTATAACGTATTACGTTATACGGTATAACGTTATAACGTATTACGTTATTTGGAATAACGTTATAACGTATTATGTTATATAAAATAACGTCGTAACGTAATACGTTACGTGGTATAACGTTATAACGTATTACGCTATATGAAATATCGTTATATGGTATAATATGATAACGTTATAACGTTTTACGTTATATAACATAACGTTATAACGTATTACGATATATGGAATAACGTTGTAACGTATTATGTTATATACAATAACGTCATAACGTACTACGTTATATGGTATAACGTTATAACGTATTACGTTATATGGAATAACGTTATAACGTACTATGTTATATACAATAACGTCATAACGTACTACGTTATATGGTATAACGTTGTAACGTATTACGTTATATGGAATAACGTTATAACGTATTATGTTATATACAATAACGTCATAACGTACTACGTTATATGGTATAACGTTATAACGTATTACGTTATATCGAATAACGTTATAACGTATTACGTTATATGGTATAACGTTATAACGTATTACGCTATATATAATATCGTTATATGGTATAACGTTATAACGTATTACGTTATATGGTATAACGTTATAACGTATTACGTTATAGGGTATAACGTTATAAGGTATTACGTTATTTGGAATAACGTTATAACGTATTATGATATATAAAATAACGTCGTAACGTAATACGTCACGTGGTATAACGTTATAACGTATTACGTTATATGAAATATCGTTATATGGTATAACATGATAACGTTATAACGTATTACGTTATATAACATAACGTTATAACGTATTACGATATATGGAATAACGTTGTAACGTATTATGTTATATACAATATCGTCATAACGTACTACGTTATATGGTATAATGTTATAACGTATTACGTTATATCGAATAACGTTATAACGTATTACGTTATATGGTATAACGTTATAACGTATTACGTTATATGGAATAACGTTATAACGTATTATGTTATATACAATAACGTCATAACGTACTACGTTATATGGTATAACGTTGTAACGTATTACGTTATATGGAATAACGTTATAACGTATTATGTTATATACAATAACGTCATAACGTACTACGTTATATGGTATAACGTTATAACGTATTACGTTATATCGAATAACGTTATAACGTATTACGTTATATGGTATAACGTTATAACGTATTACGCTATATATAATATCGTTATATGGTATAACGTTATAACGTATTACGTTATATAACATAACGTTATAACGTATTACGATATATGGAATAACGTTGTAACGTATTATGTTATATACAATATCGTCATAACGTACTACGTTATATGGTATAACGTTATAACGTATTACGTTATATGGTATAAGGTTAGAACGTATTACGTTATATGGTATAACGTTATAACGTATTGTGTTATATACAATAACGTCATAACGTACTACGTTATATGGTATATCGTTATAACGTATTACGTTATATGGAATAACGTTATAACGTACTATGTTATATACAATAACGTCATAACGTACTACGTTATATGGTATAACGTTGTAACGTATTACGTTATATGGAATAACGTTATAACGTATTATGTTATATACAATAACGTCATAACGTACTACGTTATATGGTATAACGTTATAACGTATTACGTTATATGGTATAACGTTATAACGTATTACGTTATATGGAATAACGTTATAACGTATTATGTTATATACAATAACGTCATAAGGTACTACGTTATATGGTATAACGTTGTAACGTATTACGTTATATGGAATAACGTTATAACGTATTACGTTATATCGAATAACGTTATAACGTATTACGTTATATGGTATAACGTTATAACGTATTACGCTATATATAATATCGTTATATGGTATAACGTTATAACGTATTACGTTATATAACATAACGTTATAACGTATAACGATATATGGAATAACGTTGTAACGTATTATGTTATATACAATATCGTCATAACGTACTACGTTATATGGTATAACGTTATAACGTATTACGTTATATGGTATAAGGTTAGAACGTATTACGTTATATGGTATAACGTTATAACGTATTGTGTTATATACAATAACGTCATAACGTACTACGTTATATGGTATAACGTTATAACGTATTACGTTATATCGAATAACGTTATAACGTATTACGTTATATGGTATAACGTTATAACGTATTACGCTATATATAATATCGTTATATGGTATAACGTTATAACGTATTACGTTATATGGTATAACGTTATAACGTATTACGATATATGGAATAACGTTGTAACGTATTATGTTATATACAATATCGTCATAACGTACTACGTTATATGGTATAACGTTATAACGTATTACGTTATATGGTATAACGTTATAACGTATTACGTTATATGGAATAACGTTATAACGTATTATGTTATATACAATAACGTCATAACGTACTACGTTATATGGTATAACGTTATAATGTATTACGTTATATGGAATAACGTTATAACGTATTATGTTATATACAATAACGTCATAACGTACTACGTTATATGGTATAACGTTATAACGTATTACGTTATATGGAATAACGTTATAACGTATTATGTTATATACAATAACGTCATAACGTACTACGTTATATGGTATAACGTTATAACGTATTACGTTATATGGTATAACGTTATAACGTATTACGTTATATGGAATAACGTTATAACGTATTATGTTATATACAATAACGTCATAACGTACTACGTTATATGGTATAACGTTATAACGTATTACGTTATATGAAATATCGTTATATGGTATAACATGATAACGTTATAACGTATTACGTTATATAACATAACGTTATAACGTATTACGATATATGGAATAACGCTGTAACGTATTATGTTATATACAATATCGTCATAACGTACTACGTTATATGGTATAACGTTATAACGTCTTACGTTATATGGTATAAGGTTATAACGTATTACGTTATACGGTATAACGTTATAACGTATTGTTTTATATACAATAACGTCATAACGTACTACGTTATATGGTATAACGTTATAACGTATTACGTTATATGGAATAACGTTATAACGTACTATGTTATATACAATAACGTCATAACGTACTACGTTATATGGTATAACGTTGTAACGTATTACGTTATATGGAATAACGTTATAACCTATTATGTTATATACAATAACGTCATAACGTACTACGTTATATGGTATAACGTTATAGCGTATTACGTTATATCGAATAACGTTATAACGTATTACGTTATATGGTATAACGTTATAACGTATTACGCTATATATAATATCGTTATATGGTATAACGTTATAACGTATTACGTTATATGGTATAACGTTATAACGTATTACGTTATACGGTATAACGTTATAACGTATTACGTTATTTGGAATAACGTTATAACGTATTATGATATATAAAATAACGTCGTAACGTAATACGTCACGTGGTATAACGTTATAACGTATTACGTTATATGAAATATCGTTATATGGTATAACATGATAACGTTATAACGTATTACGTTATATAACATAACGTTATAACGTATTACGATATATGGAATAACGTTGTAACGTATTATGTTATATACAATATCGTCATAACGTACTACGTTATATGGTATAACGTTATAACGTATTACGTTATATCGAATAACGTTATAACGTATTACGTTATATGGTATAACGTTATAACGTATTACGTTATATATAATATCGTTATATGGTATAACGTTATAACGTATTACGTTATATGGTATAACGTTATAACGTATTACGTTATATCGAATAACGTTATAACGTATTACGTTATATGGTATAACGTTATAACGTATTACGCTATGTATAATATCGTTATATGGTATAACGTTATAACGTATTACGTTATATGGTATAACGTTATAACGTATTACGTTATACGGTATAACGTTATAACGTCTTACGTTATTTGGAATAACGTTATAACGTATTATGCTATATAAAATAACTTCGTATCGTAATACGTTACGTGGTATAACGTTATAACGTATTACGTTATATGAAATATCGTTATATGGTATAACATGATAACGTTATAACGTATTACGTTATATAACATAACATTATAACGTATTACGAAATATGGAATAACGTTGTAACGTATTATGTTATATACAATATCGTCATAACGTACTACGTTATATGGTATAACGTTATAACGTATTACGTTATATGGTATAAGGTTATAACGTATTACGTTATATGGAATAACGTTATAACGTATTATGTTATATACAATAACGTCATAACGTACTACGTTATATGGTATAACGTTATAACGTATTACGTTATATGGAATAACGTTATAACGTACTATGTTATATACAATAACGTCATAACGTACTACGTTATATGGTATAACGTTATATCGTATTACGTTATATCGAATAACGTTATAACGTATTACGTTATATGGTATAACGTTATAACGTATTACGCTATATATAATATCGTTATATGGTATAACGTTATAACGTATTACGTTATATAGTATAACGTTATAACGTATTACGTTATACGGTATAACGTTATAACGTATTACGTTATTTGGAATAACGTTATAACGTATTATGTTATATAAAATAACGTCGTAACGTAATACGTTACGTGGTATAACGTTATAACGTATTACGCTATATGAAATATCGTTATATGGTATAACATGATAACGTTATAACGTTTTACGTTATATAACATAACGTTATAACGTATTACGATATATGGAATAACGTTGTAACGTATTATGTTATATACAATAACGTCATAACGTACTACGTTATATGGTATAACGTTATAACGTATTACGTTATATGGAATAACGTTATAACGTACTATGTTATATACAATAACGTCATAACGTACTACGTTATATGGTATAACGTTGTAACGTATTACGTTATATGGAATAACGTTATAACGTATTATGTTATATACAATAACGTCATAACGTACTACGTTATATGGTATAACGTTATAACGTATTACGTTATATCGAATAACGTTATAACGTATTACGTTATATGGTATAACGTTATAACGTATTACGCTATATATAATATCGTTATATGGTATAACGTTATAACGTATTACGTTATATGGTATAACGTTATAACGTATTACGTTATACGGTATAACGTTATAACGTATTACGTTATTTGGAATAACGTTATAACGTATTATGATATATAAAATAACGTCGTAACGTAATACGTCACGTGGTATAACGTTATAACGTATTACGTTATATGAAATATCGTTATATGGTATAACATGATAACGTTATAACGTATTACGTTATATAACATAACGTTATAACGTATTACGATATATGGAATAACGTTGTAACGTATTATGTTATATACAATATCGTCATAACGTACTACGTTATATGGTATAACGTTATAACGTATTACGTTATATCGAATAACGTTATAACGTATTACGTTATATGGTATAACGTTATAACGTATTACGTTATATGGAATAACGTTATAACGTATTATGTTATATACAATAACGTCATAACGTACTACGTTATATGGTATAACGTTGTAACGTATTACGTTATATGGAATAACGTTATAACGTATTATGTTATATACAATAACGTCATAACGTACTACGTTATATGGTATAACGTTATAACGTATTACGTTATATCGAATAACGTTATAACGTATTACGTTATATGGTATAACGTTATAACGTATTACGCTATATATAATATCGTTATATGGTATAACGTTATAACGTATTACGTTATATAACATAACGTTATAACGTATTACGATATATGGAATAACGTTGTAACGTATTATGTTATATACAATATCGTCATAACGTACTACGTTATATGGTATAACGTTATAACGTATTACGTTATATGGTATAAGGTTAGAACGTATTACGTTATATGGTATAACGTTATAACGTATTGTGTTATATACAATAACGTCATAACGTACTACGTTATATGGTATATCGTTATAACGTATTACGTTATATGGAATAACGTTATAACGTACTATGTTATATACAATAACGTCATAACGTACTACGTTATATGGTATAACGTTGTAACGTATTACGTTATATGGAATAACGTTATAACGTATTATGTTATATACAATAACGTCATAACGTACTACGTTATATGGTATAACGTTATAACGTATTACGTTATATGGTATAACGTTATAACGTATTACGTTATATGGAATAACGTTATAACGTATTATGTTATATACAATAACGTCATAACGTACTACGTTATATGGTATAACGTTGTAACGTATTACGTTATATGGAATAACGTTATAACGTATTACGTTATATCGAATAACGTTATAACGTATTACGTTATATGGTATAACGTTATAACGTATTACGCTATATATAATATCGTTATATGGTATAACGTTATAACGTATTACGTTATATAACATAACGTTATAACGTATAACGATATATGGAATAACGTTGTAACGTATTATGTTATATACAATATCGTCATAACGTACTACGTTATATGGTATAACGTTATAACGTATTACGTTATATGGTATAAGGTTAGAACGTATTACGTTATATGGTATAACGTTATAACGTATTGTGTTATATACAATAACGTCATAACGTACTACGTTATATGGTATAACGTTATAACGTATTACGTTATATGGAATAACGTTATAACGTACTATGTTATATACAATAACGTCATAACGTACTACGTTATATGGTATAACGTTGTAACGTATTACGTTATATGGAATAACGTTATAACGTATTATGTTATATACAATAACGTCATAACGTACTACGTTATATGGTATAACGTTATAACGTATTACGTTATATCGAATAACGTTATAACGTATTACGTTATATGGTATAACGTTATAACGTATTACGCTATATATAATATCGTTATATGGTATAACGTTATAACGTATTACGTTATATGGTATAACGTTATAACGTATTACGATATATGGAATAACGTTGTAACGTATTATGTTATATACAATATCGTCATAGCGTACTACGTTATATGGTATAACGTTATAACGTATTACGTTATATGGTATAACGTTATAACGTATTACGATATATGGAATAACGTTGTAACGTATTATGTTATATACAATATCGTCATAACGTACTACGTTATATGGTATAACGTTATAACGTATTACGTTATATGGTATAACGTTATAACGTATTACGATATATGGAATAACGTTGTAACGTATTATGTTATATACAAAAACGTCATAACGTACTACGTTATATGGTATAACGTTATAACGTATTATGATATATAAAATAACGTCGTAACGTAATACGTCACGTGGTATAACGTTATAACGTATTACGTTATATGAAATATCGTTATATGGTATAACATGATAACGTTATAACGTATTACGTTATATAACATAACGTTATAACGTATTACGATATATGGAATAACGTTGTAACGTATTATGTTATATACAATATCGTCATAACGTACTACGTTATATGGTATAACGTTATAACGTATTACGTTATATCGAATAACGTTATAACGTATTACGTTATATGGTATAACGTTATAACGTATTACGTTATATGGAATAACGTTATAACGTATTATGTTATATACAATAACGTCATAACGTACTACGTTATATGGTATAACGTTGTAACGTATTACGTTATATGGAATAACGTTATAACGTATTATGTTATATACAATAACGTCATAACGTACTACGTTATATGGTATAACGTTATAACGTATTACGTTATATCGAATAACGTTATAACGTATTACGTTATATGGTATAACGTTATAACGTATTACGCTATATATAATATCGTTATATGGTATAACGTTATAACGTATTACGTTATATAACATAACGTTATAACGTATTACGATATATGGAATAACGTTGTAACGTATTATGTTATATACAATATCGTCATAACGTACTACGTTATATGGTATAACGTTATAACGTATTACGTTATATGGTATAAGGTTAGAACGTATTACGTTATATGGTATAACGTTATAACGTATTGTGTTATATACAATAACGTCATAACGTACTACGTTATATGGTATATCGTTATAACGTATTACGTTATATGGAATAACGTTATAACGTACTATGTTATATACAATAACGTCATAACGTACTACGTTATATGGTATAACGTTGTAACGTATTACGTTATATGGAATAACGTTATAACGTATTATGTTATATACAATAACGTCATAACGTACTACGTTATATGGTATAACGTTATAACGTATTACGTTATATGGTATAACGTTATAACGTATTACGTTATATGGAATAACGTTATAACGTATTATGTTATATACAATAACGTCATAACGTACTACGTTATATGTTATAACGTTGTAACGTATTACGTTATATGGAATAACGTTATAACGTATTACGTTATATCGAATGACGTTATAACGTATTACGTTATATGGTATAACGTTATAACGTATTACGCTATATATAATATCGTTATATGGTATAACGTTATAACGTATTACGTTATATAACATAACGTTATAACGTATAACGATATATGGAATAACGTTGTAACGTATTATGTTATATACAATATCGTCATAACGTACTACGTTATATAGTATAACGTTATAACGTATTACGTTATATGGTATAAGGTTAGAACGTATTACGTTATATGGTATAACGTTATAACGTATTGTGTTATATACAATAACGTCATAACGTACTACGTTATATGGTATAACGTTATAACGTATTACGTTATATGGAATAACGTTATAACGTACTATGTTATATACAATAACGTCATAACGTACTACGTTATATGGTATAACGTTATATCGTATTACGTTATATCGAATAACGTTATAACGTATTACGTTATATGGTATAACGTTATAACGTATTACGTTATACGGTATAACGTTATAACGTCTTACGTTATTTGGAATAACGTTATAACGTATTATGCTATATAAAATAACTTCGTAACGTAATACGTTACGTGGTATAACGTTATAACGTATTACGTTATATGAAATATCGTTATATGGTATAACATGATAACGTTATAACGTATTACGTTATATAACATAACATTATAACGTATTACGAAATATGGAATAACGTTGTAACGTATTATGTTATATACAATATCGTCATAACGTACTACGTTATATGGTATAACGTTATAACGTATTACGTTATATGGTATAAGGTTATAACGTATTACGTTATATGGAATAACGTTATAACGTATTATGTTATATACAATAACGTCATAACGTACTACGTTATATGGTATAACGTTATAACGTATTACGTTATATGGAATAACGTTATAACGTACTATGTTATATACAATAACGTCATAACGTACTACGTTATATGGTATAACGTTATATCGTATTACGTTATATCGAATAACGTTATAACGTATTACGTTATATGGTATAACGTTATAACGTATTACGCTATATATAATATCGTTATATGGTATAACGTTATAACGTATTACGTTATATAGTATAACGTTATAACGTATTACGTTATACGGTATATCGTTATAACGTATTACGTTATTTGGAATAACGTTATAACGTATTATGTTATATAAAATAACGTCGTAACGTAATACGTTACGTGGTATAACGTTATAACGTATTACGCTATATGAAATATCGTTATATGGTATAACATGATAACGTTATAACGTTTTACGTTATATAACATAACGTTATAACGTATTACGATATATGGAATAACGTTGTAACGTATTATGTTATATACAATAACGTCATAACGTACTACGTTATATGGTATAACGTTATAACGTATTACGTTATATGGAATAACGTTATAACGTACTATGTTATATACAATAACGTCATAACGTACTACGTTATATGGTATAACGTTGTAACGTATTACGTTATATGGAATAACGTTATAACGTATTATGTTATATACAATAACGTCATAACGTACTACGTTATATGGTATAACGTTATAACGTATTACGTTATATCGAATAACGTTATAACGTATTACGTTATATGGTATAACGTTATAACGTATTACGCTATATATAATATCGTTATATGGTATAACGTTATAACGTATTACGTTATATGGTATAACGTTATAACGTATTACGTTATACGGTAAAACGTTATAACGTATTACGTTATTTGGAATAACGTTATAACGTATTATGATATATAAAATAACGTCGTAACGTAATACGTCACGTGGTATAACGTTATAACGTATTACGTTATATGAAATATCGTTATATGGTATAACATGATAACGTTATAACGTATTACGTTATATAACATAACGTTATAACGTATTACGATATATGGAATAACGTTGTAACGTATTATGTTATATACAATATCGTCATAACGTACTACGTTATATGGTATAACGTTATAACGTATTACGTTATATCGAATAACGTTATAACGTATTACGTTATATGGTATAACGTTATAACGTATTACGTTATATGGAATAACGTTATAACGTATTATGTTATATACAATAACGTCATAACGTACTACGTTATATGGTATAACGTTGTAACGTATTACGTTATATGGAATAACGTTATAACGTATTATGTTATATACAATAACGTCATAACGTACTACGTTATATGGTATAACGTTATAACGTATTACGTTATATCGAATAACGTTATAACGTATTACGTTATATGGTATAACGTTATAACGTATTACGCTATATATAATATCGTTATATGGTATAACGTTATAACGTATTACGTTATATAACATAACGTTATAACGTATTACGATATATGGAATAACGTTGTAACGTATTATGTTATATACAATATCGTCATAACGTACTACGTTATATGGTATAACGTTATAACGTATTACGTTATATGGTATAAGGTTAGAACGTATTACGTTATATGGTATAACGTTATAACGTATTGTGTTATATACAATAACGTCATAACGTACTACGTTATATGGTATATCGTTATAACGTATTACGTTATATGGAATAACGTTATAACGTACTATGTTATATACAATAACGTCATAACGTACTACGTTATATGGTATAACGTTGTAACGTATTACGTTATATGGAATAACGTTATAACGTATTATGTTATATACAATAACGTCATAACGTACTACGTTATATGGTATAACGTTATAACGTATTACGTTATATGGTATAACGTTATAACGTATTACGTTATATGGAATAACGTTATAACGTATTATGTTATATACAATAACGTCATAACGTACTACGTTATATGGTATAACGTTGTAACGTATTACGTTATATGGAATAACGTTATAACGTATTACGTTATATCGAATAACGTTATAACGTATTACGTTATATGGTATAACGTTATAACGTATTACGCTATATATAATATCGTTATATGGTATAACGTTATAACGTATTACGTTATATAACATAACGTTATAACGTATAACGATATATGGAATAACGTTGTAACGTATTATGTTATATACAATATCGTCATAACGTACTACGTTATATGGTATAACGTTATAACGTATTACGTTATATGGTATAAGGTTAGAACGTATTACGTTATATGGTATAACGTTATAACGTATTGTGTTATATACAATAACGTCATAACGTACTACGTTATATGGTATAACGTTATAACGTATTACGTTATATGGAATAACGTTATAACGTACTATGTTATATACAATAACGTCATAACGTACTACGTTATATGGTATAACGTTGTAACGTATTACGTTATATGGAATAACGTTATAACGTATTATGTTATATACAATAACGTCATAACGTACTACGTTATATGGTATAACGTTATAACGTATTACGTTATATCGAATAACGTTATAACGTATTACGTTATATGGTATAACGTTATAACGTATTACGCTATATATAATATCGTTATATGGTATAACGTTATAACGTATTACGTTATATGGTATAACGTTATAACGTATTACGATATATGGAATAACGTTGTAACGTATTATGTTATATACAATATCGTCATAGCGTACTACGTTATATGGTATAACGTTATAACGTATTACGTTATATGGTATAACGTTATAACGTATTACGATATATGGAATAACGTTGTAACGTATTATGTTATATACAATATCGTCATAACGTACTACGTTATATGGTATAACGTTATAACGTATTACGTTATATGGTATAACGTTATAACGTATTACGATATATGGAATAACGTTGTAACGTATTATGTTATATACAAAAACGTCATAACGTACTACGTTATATGGTATAACGTTATAACGTATTATGATATATAAAATAACGTCGTAACGTAATACGTCACGTGGTATAACGTTATAACGTATTACGTTATATGAAATATCGTTATATGGTATAACATGATAACGTTATAACGTATTACGTTATATAACATAACGTTATAACGTATTACGATATATGGAATAACGTTGTAACGTATTATGTTATATACAATATCGTCATAACGTACTACGTTATATGGTATAACGTTATAACGTATTACGTTATATCGAATAACGTTATAACGTATTACGTTATATGGTATAACGTTATAACGTATTACGTTATATGGAATAACGTTATAACGTATTATGTTATATACAATAACGTCATAACGTACTACGTTATATGGTATAACGTTGTAACGTATTACGTTATATGGAATAACGTTATAACGTATTATGTTATATACAATAACGTCATAACGTACTACGTTATATGGTATAACGTTATAACGTATTACGTTATATCGAATAACGTTATAACGTATTACGTTATATGGTATAACGTTATAACGTATTACGCTATATATAATATCGTTATATGGTATAACGTTATAACGTATTACGTTATATAACATAACGTTATAACGTATTACGATATATGGAATAACGTTGTAACGTATTATGTTATATACAATATCGTCATAACGTACTACGTTATATGGTATAACGTTATAACGTATTACGTTATATGGTATAAGGTTAGAACGTATTACGTTATATGGTATAACGTTATAACGTATTGTGTTATATACAATAACGTCATAACGTACTACGTTATATGGTATAACGTTATAACGTATTACGTTATATGGAATAACGTTATAACGTACTATGTTATATACAATAACGTCATAACGTACTACGTTATATGGTATAACGTTGTAACGTATTACGTTATATGGAATAACGTTATAACGTATTATGTTATATACAATAACGTCATAACGTACTACGTTATATGGTATAACGTTATAACGTATTACGTTATATCGAATAACGTTATAACGTATTACGTTATATGGTATAACGTTATAACGTATTACGCTATATATAATATCGTTATATGGTATAACGTTATAACGTATTACGTTATATGGTATAACGTTATAACGTATTACGATATATGGAATAACGTTGTAACGTATTATGTTATATACAATATCGTCATAGCGTACTACGTTATATGGTATAACGTTATAACGTATTACGTTATATGGTATAACGTTATAACGTATTACGATATATGGAATAACGTTGTAACGTATTATGTTATATACAATATCGTCATAACGTACTACGTTATATGGTATAACGTTATAACGTATTACGTTATATGGTATAACGTTATAACGTATTACGATATATGGAATAACGTTGTAACGTATTATGTTATATACAAAAACGTCATAACGTACTACGTTATATGGTATAACGTTATAACGTATTATGATATATAAAATAACGTCGTAACGTAATACGTCACGTGGTATAACGTTATAACGTATTACGTTATATGAAATATCGTTATATGGTATAACATGATAACGTTATAACGTATTACGTTATATAACATAACGTTATAACGTATTACGATATATGGAATAACGTTGTAACGTATTATGTTATATACAATATCGTCATAACGTACTACGTTATATGGTATAACGTTATAACGTATTACGTTATATCGAATAACGTTATAACGTATTACGTTATATGGTATAACGTTATAACGTATTACGTTATATGGAATAACGTTATAACGTATTATGTTATATACAATAACGTCATAACGTACTACGTTATATGGTATAACGTTGTAACGTATTACGTTATATGGAATAACGTTATAACGTATTATGTTATATACAATAACGTCATAACGTACTACGTTATATGGTATAACGTTATAACGTATTACGTTATATCGAATAACGTTATAACGTATTACGTTATATGGTATAACGTTATAACGTATTACGCTATATATAATATCGTTATATGGTATAACGTTATAACGTATTACGTTATATAACATAACGTTATAACGTATTACGATATATGGAATAACGTTGTAACGTATTATGTTATATACAATATCGTCATAACGTACTACGTTATATGGTATAACGTTATAACGTATTACGTTATATGGTATAAGGTTAGAACGTATTACGTTATATGGTATAACGTTATAACGTATTGTGTTATATACAATAACGTCATAACGTACTACGTTATATGGTATATCGTTATAACGTATTACGTTATATGGAATAACGTTATAACGTACTATGTTATATACAATAACGTCATAACGTACTACGTTATATGGTATAACGTTGTAACGTATTACGTTATATGGAATAACGTTATAACGTATTATGTTATATACAATAACGTCATAACGTACTACGTTATATGGTATAACGTTATAACGTATTACGTTATATGGTATAACGTTATAACGTATTACGTTATATGGAATAACGTTATAACGTATTATGTTATATACAATAACGTCATAACGTACTACGTTATATGTTATAACGTTGTAACGTATTACGTTATATGGAATAACGTTATAACGTATTACGTTATATCGAATAACGTTATAACGTATTACGTTATATGGTATAACGTTATAACGTATTACGCTATATATAATATCGTTATATGGTATAACGTTATAACGTATTACGTTATATAACATAACGTTATAACGTATAACGATATATGGAATAACGTTGTAACGTATTATGTTATATACAATATCGTCATAACGTACTACGTTATATAGTATAACGTTATAACGTATTACGTTATATGGTATAAGGTTAGAACGTATTACGTTATATGGTATAACGTTATAACGTATTGTGTTATATACAATAACGTCATAACGTACTACGTTATATGGTATAACGTTATAACGTATTACGTTATATGGAATAACGTTATAACGTACTATGTTATATACAACAACGTCATAACGTACTACGTTATATGGTATAACGTTGTAACGTATTACGTTATATGGAATAACGTTATAACGTATTATGTTATATACAATAACGTCATAACGTACTACGTTATATGGTATAACGTTATAACGTATTACGTTATATCGAATAACGTTATAACGTATTACGTTATATGGTATAACGTTATAACGTATTACGCTATATATAATATCGTTATATGGTATAACGTTATAACGTATTACGTTATATGGTATAGCGTTATAACGTATTACGATATATGGAATAACGTTGTAACGTATTATGTTATATACAATATCGTCATAACGTACTACGTTATATGGTATAACGTTATAACGTATTACGTTATATGGTATAACGTTATAACGTATTACGTTATATGGAATAACGTTATAACGTATTATGTTATATACAATAACGTCATAACGTACTACGTTATATGGTATAACGTTATAACGTATTACGTTATATGGAATAACGTTATAATGTATTATGTTATATACAATAACGTCATAACGTACTACGTTATATGGTATAACGTTATAACGTATTACGTTATATGGAATAACGTTATAACGTATTATGTTATATACAATAACGTCATAACGTACTACGTTATATGGTATAACGTTGTAACGTATTACGTTATATGGAATAACGTTATAACGTATTATGTTATATACAATAACGTCATAACGTACTACGTTATATGGTATAACGTTATAACGTATTACGTTATATCGAATAACGTTATAACGTATTACGTTATATGGTATAACGTTATAACGTATTACGCTATATATAATATCGTTATATGGTATAACGTTATAACGTATTACGTTATATGGTATATCGTTATAACGTATTACGTTATACGGTATAACGTTATAACGTATTACGTTATTTGGAATAACGTTATAACATATTATGTTATATAAAATAACGTCGTAACGTAATACGTTACGTGGTATAACGTTATAACGTATTACGTTATATGAAATATCGTTATATGGTATAACATGATAACGTTATAACGTATTACGTTATATAACATAACGTTATAACGTATTACGATATATGGAATAACGCTGTAACGTATTATGTTATATACAATATCGTCATAACGTACTACGTTATATGGTATAACGTTATAACGTATTACGTTATATGGTATAAGGTTAGAACGTATTACGTTATATGGTATAACGTTATAACGTATTGTGTTATATACAATAACGTCATAACGTACTACGTTATATGGTATATCGTTATAACGTATTACGTTATATGGAATAACGTTATAACGTACTATGTTATATACAATAACGTCATAACGTACTACGTTATATGGTATAACGTTGTAACGTATTACGTTATATGGAATAACGTTATAACGTATTATGTTATATACAATAACGTCATAACGTACTACGTTATATGGTATAACGTTATAACGTATTACGTTATATGGTATAACGTTATAACGTATTACGTTATATGGAATAACGTTATAACGTATTATGTTATATACAATAACGTCATAACGTACTACGTTATATGGTATAACGTTGTAACGTATTACGTTATATGGAATAACGTTATAACGTATTACGTTATATCGAATAACGTTATAACGTATTACGTTATATGGTATAACGTTATAACGTATTACGCTATATATAATATCGTTATATGGTATAACGTTATAACGTATTACGTTATATAACATAACGTTATAACGTATAACGATATATGGAATAACGTTGTAACGTATTATGTTATATACAATATCGTCATAACGTACTACGTTATATGGTATAACGTTATAACGTATTACGTTATATGGTATAAGGTTAGAACGTATTACGTTATATGGTATAACGTTATAACGTATTGTGTTATATACAATAACGTCATAACGTACTACGTTATATGGTATAACGTTATAACGTATTACGTTATATGGAATAACGTTATAACGTACTATGTTATATACAATAACGTCATAACGTACTACGTTATATGGTATAACGTTGTAACGTATTACGTTATATGGAATAACGTTATAACGTATTATGTTATATACAATAACGTCATAACGTACTACGTTATATGGTATAACGTTATAACGTATTACGTTATATCGAATAACGTTATAACGTATTACGTTATATGGTATAACGTTATAACGTATTACGCTATATATAATATCGTTATATGGTATAACGTTATAACGTATTACGTTATATGGTATAACGTTATAACGTATTACGATATATGGAATAACGTTGTAACGTATTATGTTATATACAATATCGTCATAACGTACTACGTTATATGGTATAACGTTATAACGTATTACGTTATATGGTATAACGTTATAACGTATTACGTTATATGGAATAACGTTATAACGTATTATGTTATATACAATAACGTCATAACGTATTACGTTATATGGTATAACGTTATAACGTATTACGCTATATATAATATCGTTATATGGTATAACGTTATAACGTATTACGTTATATAACATAACGTTATAACGTATTACGATATATGGAATAACGTTGTAACGTATTATGTTATATACAATATCGTCATAACGTACTACGTTATATGGTATAACGTTATAACGTATTACGTTATATGGTATAAGGTTAGAACGTATTACGTTATATGGTATAACGTTATAACGTATTGTGTTATATACAATAACGTCATAACGTACTACGTTATATGGTATATCGTTATAACGTATTACGTTATATGGAATAACGTTATAACGTACTATGTTATATACAATAACGTCATAACGTACTACGTTATATGGTATAACGTTGTAACGTATTACGTTATATGGAATAACGTTATAACGTATTATGTTATATACAATAACGTCATAACGTACTACGTTATATGGTATAACGTTATAACGTATTACGTTATATGGTATAACGTTATAACGTATTACGTTATATGGAATAACGTTATAACGTATTATGTTATATACAATAACGTCATAACGTACTACGTTATATGGTATAACGTTGTAACGTATTACGTTATATGGAATAACGTTATAACGTATTACGTTATATCGAATAACGTTATAACGTATTACGTTATATGGTATAACGTTATAACGTATTGCGCTATATATAATATCGTTATATGGTATAACGTTATAACGTATTACGTTATATAACATAACGTTATAACGTATAACGATATATGGAATAACGTCGTAACGTATTATGTTATATACAATATCGTCATAACGTACTACGTTATATGGTATAACGTTATAACGTATTACGTTATATGGTATAAGGTTAGAACGTATTACGTTATATGGTATAACGTTATAACGTATTGTGTTATATACAATAACGTCATAACGTACTACGTTATATGGTATAACGTTATAACGTATTACGTTATATGGAATAACGTTATAACGTACTATGTTATATACAATAACGTCATAACGTACTACGTTATATGGTATAACGTTGTAACGTATTACGTTATATGGAATAACGTTATAACGTATTATGTTATATACAATAACGTCATAACGTACTACGTTATATGGTATAGCGTTATAACGTATTACGTTATATCGAATAACGTTATAACGTATTACGTTATATGGTATAACGTTATAACGTATTACGCTATATATAATATCGTTATATGGTATAACGTTATAACGTATTACGTTATATGGTATAACGTTATAACGTATTACGATATATGGAATAACGTTGTAACGTATTATGGTTTATACAATATCGTCATAGCGTACTACGTTATATGGTATAACGTTATAACGTATTACGTTATATGGTATAACGTTATAACGTATTACGATATATGGAATAACGTTGTAACGTATTATGTTATATACAATAACGTCATAACGTACTACGTTATATGGTATAGCGTTATAACGTATTACGTTATATCGAATAACGTTATAACGTATTACGTTATATGGTATAACGTTATAACGTATTACGCTATATATAATATCGTTATATGGTATAACGTTATAACGTATTACGTTATATGGTATAACGTTATAACGTATTACGTTATATGGTATAACGTTATAACGTATTACGATATATGGAATAACGTTGTAACGTATTATGTTATATACAATAACGTCATAACGTACTACGTTATATGGTATAACGTTATAACGTATTATGATATATAAAATAACGTCGTAACGTAATACGTCACGTGGTATAACGTTATAACGTATTACGTTATATGAAATATCGTTATATGGTATAACATGATAACGTTATAACGTATTACGTTATATAACATAACGTTATAACGTATTACGTTATATGGTATAAGGTTAGAACGTATTACGTTATATGGTATAACGTTATAACGTATTGTGTTATATACAATAACGTCATAACGTACTACGTTATATGGTATATCGTTATAACGTATTACGTTATATGGAATAACGTTATAACGTACTATGTTATATACAATAACGTCATAACGTACTACGTTATATGGTATAACGTTGTAACGTATTACGTTATATGGAATAACGTTATAACGTATTATGTTATATACAATAACGTCATAACGTACTACGTTATATGGTATAACGTTATAACGTATTACGTTATATGGTATAACGTTATAACGTATTACGTTATATGGAATAACGTTATAACGTATTATGTTATATACAATAACGTCATAACGTACTACGTTATATGGTATAACGTTGTAACGTATTACGTTATATGGAATAACGTTATAACGTATTACGTTATATCGAATAACGTTATAACGTATTACGTTATATGGTATAACGTTATAACGTATTACGCTATATATAATATCGTTATATGGTATAACGTTATAACGTATTACGTTATATAACATAACGTTATAACGTATAACGATATATGGAATAACGTTGTAACGTATTATGTTATATACAATATCGTCATAACGTACTACGTTATATGGTATAACGTTATAACGTATTACGTTATATGGTATAAGGTTAGAACGTATTACGTTATATGGTATAACGTTATAACGTATTGTGTTATATACAATAACGTCATAACGTACTACGTTATATGGTATAACGTTATAACGTATTACGTTATATGGAATAACGTTATAACGTACTATGTTATATACAATAACGTCATAACGTACTACGTTATATGGTATAACGTTGTAACGTATTACGTTATATGGTATAACGTTATAACGTATTACGTTATATCGAATAACGTTATAACGTATTACGTTATATGGTATAACGTTATAACGTATTACGCTATATATAATATCGTTATATGGTATAACGTTATAACGTATTACGTTATATAACATAACGTTATAACGTATTACGATATATGGAATAACGTTATAACGTATTATGTTATATACAATAACGTCATAACGTACTACGCTATATGGTATAACGTTGTAACGTATTACGTTATATGGTATAACGTTATAACGTATTACGTTATATGGAATAACGTTATAACGTATTATGTTATATACAATAACGTCATAACGTACTACGTTATATGGTATAACGTTGTAACGTATTACGTTATATGGAATAACGTTATAACGTATTACGTTATATCGAATAACGTTATAACGTATTACGTTATATGGTATAACGTTATAACGTATTACGCTATATATAATATCGTTATATGGTATAACGTTATAACGTATTACGTTATATAACATAACGTTATAACGTATAACGATATATGGAATAACGTTGTAACGTATTATGTTATATACAATATCGTCATAACGTACTACGTTATATGGTATAACGTTATAACGTATTACGTTATATGGTATAAGGTTAGAACGTATTACGTTATATGGTATAACGTTATAACGTATTGTGTTATATACAATAACGTCATAACGTACTACGTTATATGGTATAACGTTATAACGTATTACGTTATATGGAATAACGTTATAACGTACTATGTTATATACAATAACGTCATAACGTACTACGTTATATGGTATAACGTTGTAACGTATTACGTTATATGGAATAACGTTATAACGTATTATGTTATATACAATAACGTCATAACGTACTACGTTATATGGTATAACGTTATAACGTATTACGTTATATCGAATAACGTTATAACGTATTACGTTATATGGTATAACGTTATAACGTATTACGCTATATATAATATCGTTATATGGTATAACGTTATAACGTATTACGTTATATGGTATAACGTTATAACGTATTACGATATATGGAATAACGTTGTAACGTATTATGTTATATACAATATCGTCATAACGTACTACGTTATATGGTATAACGTTATAACGTATTACGTTATATGGTATAACGTTATAACGTATTACGTTATATGGAATAACGTTATAACGTATTATGTTATATGCAATAACGTCATAACGTATTACGTTATATGGTATAACGTTATAACGTATTACGCTATATATAATATCGTTATATGGTATAACGTTATAACGTATTACGTTATATAACATAACGTTATAACGTATTACGATATATGGAATAACGTTGTAACGTATTATGTTATATACAATATCGTCATAACGTACTACGTTATATGGTATAACGTTATAACGTATTACGTTATATGGTATAAGGTTAGAACGTATTACGTTATATGGTATAACGTTATAACGTATTGTGTTATATACAATAACGTCATAACGTACTACGTTATATGGTATATCGTTATAACGTATTACGTTATATGGAATAACGTTATAACGTACTATGTTATATACAATAACGTCATAACGTACTACGTTATATGGTATAACGTTGTAACGTATTACGTTATATGGAATAACGTTATAACGTATTATGTTATATACAATAACGTCATAACGTACTACGTTATATGGTATAACGTTATAACGTATTACGTTATATGGTATAACGTTATAACGTATTACGTTATATGGAATAACGTTATAACGTATTATGTTATATACAATAACGTCATAACGTACTACGTTATATGGTATAACGTTGTAACGTATTACGTTATATGGAATAACGTTATAACGTATTACGTTATATCGAATAACGTTATAACGTATTACGTTATATGGTATAACGTTATAACGTATTACGCTATATATAATATCGTTATATGGTATAACGTTATAACGTATTACGTTATATAACATAACGTTATAACGTATAACGATATATGGAATAACGTCGTAACGTATTATGTTATATACAATATCGTCATAACGTACTACGTTATATGGTATAACGTTATAACGTATTACGTTATATGGTATAAGGTTAGAACGTATTACGTTATATGGTATAACGTTATAACGTATTGTGTTATATACAATAACGTCATAACGTACTACGTTATATGGTATAACGTTATAACGTATTACGTTATATGGAATAACGTTATAACGTACTATGTTATATACAATAACGTCATAACGTACTACGTTATATGGTATAACGTTGTAACGTATTACGTTATATGGAATAACGTTATAACGTATTATGTTATATACAATAACGTCATAACGTACTACGTTATATGGTATAACGTTATAACGTATTACGTTATATCGAATAACGTTATAACGTATTACGTTATATGGTATAACGTTATAACGTATTACGCTATATATAATATCGTTATATGGTATAACGTTATAACGTATTACGTTATATGGTATAACGTTATAACGTATTACGATATATGGAATAACGTTGTAACGTATTATGTTATATACAATATCGTCATAGCGTACTACGTTATATGGTATAACGTTATAACGTATTACGTTATATGGTATAACGTTATAACGTATTACGATATATGGAATAACGTTGTAACGTATTATGTTATATACAATATCGTCATAACGTACTACGTTATATGGTATAACGTTATAACGTATTACGTTATATGGTATAACGTTATAACGTATTACGATATATGGAATAACGTTGTAACGTATTATGTTATATACAATAACGTCATAACGTACTACGTTATATGGTATAACGTTATAACGTATTATGATATATAAAATAACGTCGTAACGTAATACGTCACGTGGTATAACGTTATAACGTATTACGTTATATGAAATATCGTTATATGGTATAACATGATAACGTTATAACGTATTACGTTATATAACATAACGTTATAACGTATTACGATATATGGAATAACGTTGTAACGTATTATGTTATATACAATATCGTCATAACGTACTACGTTATATGGTATAACGTTATAACGTATTACGTTATATCGAATAACGTTATAACGTATTACGTTATATGGTATAACGTTATAACGTATTACGTTATATGGAATAACGTTATAACGTATTATGTTATATACAATAACGTCATAACGTACTACGTTATATGGTATAACGTTGTAACGTATTACGTTATATGGAATAACGTTATAACGTATTATGTTATATACAATAACGTCATAACGTACTACGTTATATGGTATAACGTTGTAACGTATTACGTTATATGGAATAACGTTATAACGTATTACGATATATGGAATAACGTTGTAACGTATTATGTTATATACAATATCGTCATAACGTACTACGTTATATGGTATAACGTTATAACGTATTACGTTATATGGTATAAGGTTAGAACGTATTACGTTATATGGTATAACGTTATAACGTATTGTGTTATATACAATAACGTCATAACGTACTACGTTATATGGTATATCGTTATAACGTATTACGTTATATGGAATAACGTTATAACGTACTATGTTATATACAATAACGTCATAACGTACTACGTTATATGGTATAACGTTGTAACGTATTACGTTATATGGAATAACGTTATAACGTATTATGTTATATACAATAACGTCATAACGTACTACGTTATATGGTATAACGTTATAACGTATTACGTTATATGGTATAACGTTATAACGTATTACGTTATATGGAATAACGTTATAACGTATTATGTTATATACAATAACGTCATAACGTACTACGTTATATGGTATAACGTTGTAACGTATTACGTTATATGGAATAACGTTATAACGTATTACGTTATATCGAATAACGTTATAACGTATTACGTTATATGGTATAACGTTATAACGTATTACGCTATATATAATATCGTTATATGGTATAACGTTATAACGTATTACGTTATATAACATAACGTTATAACGTATAACGATATATGGAATAACGTTGTAACGTATTATGTTATATACAATATCGTCATAACGTACTACGTTATATGGTATAACGTTATAACGTATTACGTTATATGGTATAAGGTTAGAACGTATTACGTTATATGGTATAACGTTATAACGTATTGTGTTATATACAATAACGTCATAACGTACTACGTTATATGGTATAACGTTATAACGTATTACGTTATATGGAATAACGTTATAACGTACTATGTTATATACAATAACGTCATAACGTACTACGTTATATGGTATAACGTTGTAACGTATTACGTTATATGGTATAACGTTATAACGTATTACGTTATATCGAATAACGTTATAACGTATTACGTTATATGGTATAACGTTATAACGTATTACGCTATATATAATATCGTTATATGGTATAACGTTATAACGTATTACGTTATATAACATAACGTTATAACGTATTACGATATATGGAATAACGTTATAACGTATTATGTTATATACAATAACGTCATAACGTACTACGCTATATGGTATAACGTTGTAACGTATTACGTTATATGGAATAACGTTATAACGTATTACGTTATATCGAATAACGTTATAACGTATTACGTTATATGGTATAACGTTATAACGTATTACGCTATATATAATATCGTTATATGGTATAACGTTATAACGTATTACGTTATATAACATAACGTTATAACGTATAACGATATATGGAATAACGTTGTAACGTATTATGTTATATACAATATCGTCATAACGTACTACGTTATATGGTATAACGTTATAACGTATTACGTTATATGGTATAAGGTTAGAACGTATTACGTTATATGGTATAACGTTATAACGTATTGTGTTATATACAATAACGTCATAACGTACTACGTTATATGGTATAACGTTATAACGTATTACGTTATATGGAATAACGTTATAACGTACTATGTTATATACAATAACGTCATAACGTACTACGTTATATGGTATAACGTTGTAACGTATTACGTTATATGGAATAACGTTATAACGTATTATGTTATATACAATAACGTCATAACGTACTACGTTATATGGTATAACGTTATAACGTATTACGTTATATCGAATAACGTTATAACGTATTACGTTATATGGTATAACGTTATAACGTATTACGCTATATATAATATCGTTATATGGTATAACGTTATAACGTATTACGTTATATGGTATAACGTTATAACGTATTACGATATATGGAATAACGTTGTAACGTATTATGTTATATACAATATCGTCATAACGTACTACGTTATATGGTATAACGTTATAACGTATTACGTTATATGGTATAACGTTATAACGTATTACGTTATATGGAATAACGTTATAACGTATTATGTTATATACAATAACGTCATAACGTACTACGTTATATGGTATAACGTTATAACGTATTACGTTATATGGTATAACGTTATAACGTATTACGATATATGGAATAACGTTGTAACGTATTATGTTATATACAATAACGTCATAACGTACTACGTTATATGGTATAACGTTATAACGTATTATGATATATAAAATAACGTCGTAACGTAATACGTCACGTGGTATAACGTTATAACGTATTACGTTATATGAAATATCGTTATATGGTATAACATGATAACGTTATAACGTATTACGTTATATAACATAACGTTATAACGTATTACGATATATGGAATAACGTTGTAACGTATTATGTTATATACAATATCGTCATAACGTACTACGTTATATGGTATAACGTTATAACGTATTACGTTATATCGAATAACGTTATAACGTATTACGTTATATGGTATAACGTTATAACGTATTACGTTATATGGAATAACGTTATAACGTATTATGTTATATACAATAACGTCATAACGTACTACGTTATATGGTATAACGTTGTAACGTATTACGTTATATGGAATAACGTTATAACGTATTATGTTATATACAATAACGTCATAACGTACTACGTTATATGGTATAACGTTGTAACGTATTACGTTATATGGAATAACGTTATAACGTATTACGATATATGGAATAACGTTGTAACGTATTATGTTATATACAATATCGTCATAACGTACTACGTTATATGGTATAACGTTATAACGTATTACGTTATATGGTATAAGGTTAGAACGTATTACGTTATATGGTATAACGTTATAACGTATTGTGTTATATACAATAACGTCATAACGTACTACGTTATATGGTATATCGTTATAACGTATTACGTTATATGGAATAACGTTATAACGTACTATGTTATATACAATAACGTCATAACGTACTACGTTATATGGTATAACGTTGTAACGTATTACGTTATATGGAATAACGTTATAACGTATTATGTTATATACAATAACGTCATAACGTACTACGTTATATGGTATAACGTTATAACGTATTACGTTATATGGTATAACGTTATAACGTATTACGTTATATGGAATAACGTTATAACGTATTATGTTATATACAATAACGTCATAACGTACTACGTTATATGGTATAACGTTGTAACGTATTACGTTATATGGAATAACGTTATAACGTATTACGTTATATCGAATAACGTTATAACGTATTACGTTATATGGTATAACGTTATAACGTATTACGCTATATATAATATCGTTATATGGTATAACGTTATAACGTATTACGTTATATAACATAACGTTATAACGTATAACGATATATGGAATAACGTTGTAACGTATTATGTTATATACAATATCGTCATAACGTACTACGTTATATGGTATAACGTTATAACGTATTACGTTATATGGTATAAGGTTAGAACGTATTACGTTATATGGTATAACGTTATAACGTATTGTGTTATATACAATAACGTCATAACGTACTACGTTATATGGTATAACGTTATAACGTATTACGTTATATGGAATAACGTTATAACGTACTATGTTATATACAATAACGTCATAACGTACTACGTTATATGGTATAACGTTGTAACGTATTACGTTATATGGTATAACGTTATAACGTATTACGTTATATCGAATAACGTTATAACGTATTACGTTATATGGTATAACGTTATAACGTATTACGCTATATATAATATCGTTATATGGTATAACGTTATAACGTATTACGTTATATAACATAACGTTATAACGTATTACGATATATGGAATAACGTTATAACGTATTATGTTATATACAATAACGTCATAACGTACTACGCTATATGGTATAACGTTGTAACGTATTACGTTATATGGAATAACGTTATAACGTATTACGTTATATCGAATAACGTTATAACGTATTACGTTATATGGTATAACGTTATAACGTATTACGCTATATATAATATCGTTATATGGTATAACGT
Source organism: Bombus vancouverensis nearcticus (assembly GCF_051014615.1). Taxonomy (NCBI): domain Eukaryota; kingdom Metazoa; phylum Arthropoda; class Insecta; order Hymenoptera; family Apidae; genus Bombus; species Bombus vancouverensis. Next base: position 4,293,644 of record NC_134920.1, read on the forward strand.
TATAACGTATTACGTTATATAACATAACGTTATAACGTATAACGATATATGGAATAACGTTGTAACGTATTATGTTATATACAATATCGTCATAACGTACTACGTTATATGGTATAACGTTATAACGTATTACGTTATATGGTATAAGGTTAGAACGTATTACGTTATATGGTATAACGTTATAACGTATTGTGTTATATACAATAACGTCATAACGTACTACGTTATATGGTATAACGTTATAACGTATTACGTTATATGGAATAACGTTATAACGTACTATGTTATATACAATAACGTCATAACGTACTACGTTATATGGTATAACGTTGTAACGTATTACGTTATATGGTATAACGTTATAACGTATTACGTTATATCGAATAACGTTATAACGTATTACGTTATATGGTATAACGTTATAACGTATTACGCTATATATAATATCGTTATATGGTATAACGTTATAACGTATTACGTTATATAACATTACGTTATAACGTATTACGATATATGGAATAACGTTATAACGTATTATGTTATATACAATAACGTCATAACGTACTACGCTATATGGTATAACGTTGTAACGTATTACGTTATATGGAATAACGTTATAACGTATTACGTTATATCGAATAACGTTATAACGTATTACGTTATATGGTATAACGTTATAACGTATTACGCTATATATAATATCGTTATATGGTATAACGTTATAACGTATTACGTTATATAACATAACGTTATAACGTATAACGATATATGGAATAACGTTGTAACGTATTATGTTATATACAATATCGTCATAACGTACTACGTTATATGGTATAACGTTATAACGTATTACGTTATATGGTATAAGGTTAGAACGTATTACGTTATATGGTATAACGTTATAACGTATTGTGTTATATACAATAACGTCATAACGTACTACGTTATATGGTATAACGTTATAACGTATTACGTTATATGGAATAACGTTATAACGTACTATGTTATATACAATAACGTCATAACGTACTACGTTATATGGTATAACGTTGTAACGTATTACGTTATATGGAATAACGTTATAACGTATTATGTTATATACAATAACGTCATAACGTACTACGTTATATGGTATAACGTTATAACGTATTACGTTATATCGAATAACGTTATAACGTATTACGTTATATGGTATAACGTTATAACGTATTACGCTATATATAATATCGTTATATGGTATAACGTTATAACGTATTACGTTATATGGTATAACGTTATAACGTATTACGATATATGGAATAACGTTGTAACGTATTATGTTATATACAATATCGTCATAACGTACTACGTTATATGGTATAACGTTATAACGTATTACGTTATATGGTATAACGTTATAACGTATTACGTTATATGGAATAACGTTATAACGTATTATGTTATATACAATAACGTCATAACGTACTACGTTATATGGTATAACGTTATAACGTATTACGTTATATGGAATAACGTTATAATGTATTATGTTATATACAATAACGTCATAACGTACTACGTTATATGGTATAACGTTATAACGTATTACGTTATATGGAATAACGTTATAACGTATTATGTTATATACAATAACGTCATAACGTACTACGTTATATGGTATAACGTTGTAACGTATTACGTTATATGGAATAACGTTATAACGTATTATGTTATATACAATAACGTCATAACGTACTACGTTATATGGTATAACGTTATAACGTATTACGTTATATCGAATAACGTTATAACGTATTACGTTATATGGTATAACGTTATAACGTATTACGCTATATATAATATCGTTATATGGTATAACGTTATAACGTATTACGTTATATGGTATATCGTTATAACGTATTACGTTATACGGTATAACGTTATAACGTATTACGTTATTTGGAATAACGTTATAACGTATTATGTTATATAAAATAACGTCGTAACGTAATACGTTACGTGGTATAACGTTATAACGTATTACGTTATATGAAATATCGTTATATGGTATAACATGATAACGTTATAACGTATTACGTTATATAACATAACGTTATAACGTATTACGATATATGGAATAACGCTGTAACGTATTATGTTATATACAATATCGTCATAACGTACTACGTTATATGGTATAACGTTATAACGTATTACGTTATATGGTATAAGGTTAGAACGTATTACGTTATATGGTATAACGTTATAACGTATTGTGTTATATACAATAACGTCATAACGTACTACGTTATATGGTATATCGTTATAACGTATTACGTTATATGGAATAACGTTATAACGTACTATGTTATATACAATAACGTCATAACGTACTACGTTATATGGTATAACGTTGTAACGTATTACGTTATATGGAATAACGTTATAACGTATTATGTTATATACAATAACGTCATAACGTACTACGTTATACGGTATAACGTTATAACGTATTACGTTATATGGTATAACGTTATAACGTATTACGTTATATGGAATAACGTTATAACGTATTATGTTATATACAATAACGTCATAACGTACTACGTTATATGGTATAACGTTGTAACGTATTACGTTATATGGAATAACGTTATAACGTATTACGTTATATCGAATAACGTTATAACGTATTACGTTATATGGTATAACGTTATAACGTATTACGCTATATATAATATCGTTATATGGTATAACGTTATAACGTATTACGTTATATAACATAACGTTATAACGTATAACGATATATGGAATAACGTTGTAACGTATTATGTTATATACAATATCGTCATAACGTACTACGTTATATGGTATAACGTTATAACGTATTACGTTATATGGTATAAGGTTAGAACGTATTACGTTATATGGTATAACGTTATAACGTATTGTGTTATATACAATAACGTCATAACGTACTACGTTATATGGTATAACGTTATAACGTATTACGTTATATGGAATAACGTTATAACGTACTATGTTATATACAATAACGTCATAACGTACTACGTTATATGGTATAACGTTGTAACGTATTACGTTATATGGAATAACGTTATAACGTATTATGTTATATACAATAACGTCATAACGTACTACGTTATATGGTATAACGTTATAACGTATTACGTTATATCGAATAACGTTATAACGTATTACGTTATATGGTATAACGTTATAACGTATTACGCTATATATAATATCGTTATATGGTATAACGTTATAACGTATTACGTTATATGGTATAACGTTATAACGTATTACGATATATGGAATAACGTTGTAACGTATTATGTTATATACAATATCGTCATAACGTACTACGTTATATGGTATAACGTTATAACGTATTACGTTATATGGTATAACGTTATAACGTATTACGTTATATGGAATAACGTTATAACGTATTATGTTATATACAATAACGTCATAACGTACTACGTTATATGGTATAACGTTATAACGTATTACGTTATATGGAATAACGTTATAACGTATTATGTTATATACAATAACGTCATAACGTACTACGTTATATGGTATAACGTTATAACGTATTACGTTATATGGAATAACGTTATAACGTATTATGTTATATACAATAACGTCATAACGTACTACGTTATATGGTATAACGTTGTAACGTATTACGTTATATGGAATAACGTTATAACGTATTATGTTATATACAATAACGTCATAACGTACTACGTTATATGGTATAACGTTATAACGTATTACGTTATATCGAATAACGTTATAACGTATTACGTTATATGGTATAACGTTATAACGTATTACGCTATATATAATATCGTTATATGGTATAACGTTATAACGAATTACGTTATATGGTATATCGTTATAACGTATTACGTTATACGGTATAACGTTATAACGTATTACGGTATTTGGAATAACGTTATAACGTATTATGTTATATAAAATAACGTCGTAACGTAATACGTTACGTGGTATAACGTTATAACGTATTACGTTATATGAAATATCGTTATATGGTATAACATGATAACGTTATAACGTATTACGTTATATAACATAACGTTATAACGTATTACGATATATGGAATAACGCTGTAACGTATTATGTTATATACAATATCGTCATAACGTACTACGTTATATGGTATAACGTTATAACGTCTTACGTTATATGGTATAAGGTTATAACGTATTACGTTATATGGTATAACGTTATAACGTATTGTGTTATATACAATAACGTCATAACGTACTACGTTATATGGTATAACGTTATAACGTATTACGTTACATGGAATAACGTTATAACGTACTATGTTATATACAATAACGTCATAACGTACTACGTTATATGGTATAACGTTGTAACGTATTACGTTATATGGAATAACGTTATAACGTATTATGTTATATACAATAACGTCATAACGTACTACGTTATATGGTATAACGTTATAACGTATTACGTTATATCGAATAACGTTATAACGTATTACGTTATATTGTATAACGTTATAACGTATTACGCTATATATAATATCGTTATATGGTATAACGTTATAACGTATTACGTTATATGGTATAACGTTATAACGTATTACGTTATACGGTATAACGTTATAACGTATTACGTTATTTGGAATAACGTTATAACGTATTATGATATATAAAATAACGTCGTAACGTAATACGTCACGTGGTATAACGTTATAACGTATTACGTTATATGAAATATCGTTATATGGTATAACATGATAACGTTATAACGTATTACGTTATATAACATAACGTTATAACGTATTACGATATATGGAATAACGTTGTAACGTATTATGTTATATACAATATCGTCATAACGTACTACGTTATATGGTATAACGTTATAACGTATTACGTTATATCGAATAACGTTATAACGTATTACGTTATATGGTATAACGTTATAACGTATTACGTTATATGGAATAACGTTATAACGTATTATGTTATATACAATAACGTCATAACGTACTACGTTATATGGTATAACGTTGTAACGTATTACGTTATATGGAATAACGTTATAACGTATTATGTTATATACAATAACGTCATAACGTACTACGTTATATGGTATAACGTTATAACGTATTACGTTATATCGAATAACGTTATAACGTATTACGTTATATGGTATAACGTTATAACGTATTACGCTATATATAATATCGTTATATGGTATAACGTTATAACGTATTACGTTATATAACATAACGTTATAACGTATAACGATATATGGAATAACGTTGTAACGTATTATGTTATATACAATATCGTCATAACGTACTACGTTATATGGTATAACGTTATAACGTATTACGTTATATGGAATAACGTTATAACGTACTATGTTATATACAATAACGTCATAACGTACTACGTTATATGGTATAACGTTGTAACGTATTACGTTATATGGAATAACGTTATAACGTATTATGTTATATACAATATCGTCATAACGTACTACGTTATATGGTATAACGTTGTAACGTATTACGTTATATGGAATAACGTTATAACGTATTATGTTATATACAATAACGTCATAACGTACTACGTTATATGGTATAACGTTATAACGTATTACGTTATATCGAATAACGTTATAACGTATTACGTTATATGGTATAACGTTATAACGTATTACGTTATATGGTATAACGTTATAACGTATTACGCTATATATAATATCGTTATATGGTATAACGTTATAACGTATTACGTTATATGGAATAACGTTATAACGTATTATGTTATATACAATATCGTCATAACGTACTACGTTATATGGTATAACGTTATAACGTATTACGTTATATGGAATAACGTTATAACGTATTATGTTATATACAATAACGTCATAACGTACTACGTTATATGGTATAACGTTGTAACGTATTACGTTATATGGAATAACGTTATAACGTATTATGTTATATACAATAACGTCATAACGTACTACGTTATATGGTATAACGTTGTAACGTATTACGTTATATGGAATAACGTTATAACGTATTATGTTATATACAATAACGTCATAACGTACTACGTTATATGGTATAACGTTATAACGTATTACGTTATATGGTATAACGTTATAACGTATTACGTTATATGGAATAACGTTATAACGTATTATGTTATATACAATAACGTCATAACGTACTACGTTATATGGTATAACGTTGTAACGTATTACGTTATATGGAATAACGTTATAACGTATTATGTTATATACAATATCGTCATAACGTACTACGTTATATGGTATAACGTTATAACGTATTACGTTATATGGTATAAGGTTAGAACGTATTACGTTATATGGTATAACGTTATAACGTATTGTGTTATATACAATAACGTCATAACGTACTACGTTATATGGTATAACGTTATAACGTATTACGTTATATGGAATAACGTTATAACGTACTATGTTATATACAATAACGTCATAACGTACTACGTTATATGGTATAACGTTGTAACGTATTACGTTATATGGAATAACGTTATAACGTATTATGTTATATACAATAACGTCATAACGTACTACGTTATATGGTATAACGTTATAACGTATTACGTTATATCGAATAACGTTATAACGTATTACGTTATATGGTATAACGTTATAACGTATTACGCTATATATAATATCGTTATATGGTATAACGTTATAACGTATTACGTTATATGGTATAACGTTATAACGTATTACGATATATGGAATAACGTTGTAACGTATTATGTTATATACAATATCGTCATAACGTACTACGTTATATGGTATAACGTTATAACGTATTACGTTATATGGTATAACGTTATAACGTATTACGTTATATGGAATAACGTTATAACGTATTATGTTATATACAATAACGTCATAACGTACTACGTTATATGGTATAACGTTATAACGTATTACGTTACATGGAATAACGTTATAACGTATTATGTTATATACAATAACGTCATAACGTACTACGTTATATGGTATAACGTTATAACGTATTACGTTATATGGAATAACGTTATAACGTATTATGTTATATACAATAACGTCATAACGTACTACGTTATATGGTATAACGTTGTAACGTATTACGTTATATGGAATAACGTTATAACGTATTATGTTATATACAATAACGTCATAACGTACTACGTTATATGGTATAACGTTATAACGTATTACGTTATATCGAATAACGTTATAACGTATTACGTTATATGGTATAACGTTATAACGTATTACGCTATATATAATATCGTTATATGGTATAACGTTATAACGTATTACGTTATATGGTATATCGTTATAACGTATTACGTTATACGGTATAACGTTATAACGTATTACGTTATTTGGAATAACGTTATAACGTATTATGTTATATAAAATAACGTCGTAACGTAATACGTTACGTGGTATAACGTTATAACGTATTACGTTATATGAAATATCGTTATATGGTATAACATGATAACGTTATATCGTATTACGTTATATAACATAACGTTATAACGTATTACGATATATGGAATAACGCTGTAACGTATTATGTTATATACAATATCGTCATAACGTACTACGTTATATGGTATAACGTTATAACGTCTTACGTTATATGGTATAAGGTTATAACGTATTACGTTATATGGTATAACGTTATAACGTATTGTGTTGTATACAATAACGTCATAACGTACTACGTTATATGGTATAACGTTATAACGTATTACGTTATATGGAATAACGTTATAACGTACTATGTTATATACAATAACGTCATAACGTACTACGTTATATGGTATAACGTTGTAACGTATTACGTTATATGGAATAACGTTATAACGTATTATGTTATATACAATAACGTCATAACGTACTACGTTATATGGTATAACGTTATAACGTATTACGTTATATCGAATAACGTTATAACGTATTACGTTATATGGTATAACGTTATAACGTATTACGCTATATATAATATCGTTATATGGTATAACGTTATAACGTATTACGTTATACGGTATAACGTTATAACGTATTACGTTATTTGGAATAACGTTATAACGTATTATGATATATAAAATAACGTCGTAACGTAATACGTCACGTGGTATAACGTTATAACGTATTACGTTATATGAAATATCGTTATATGGTATAACATGATAACGTTATAACGTATTACGTTATATAACATAACGTTATAACGTATTACGATATATGGAATAACGTTGTAACGTATTATGTTATATACAATATCGTCATAACGTACTACGTTATATGGTATAACGTTATAACGTATTACGTTATATCGAATAACGTTATAACGTATTACGTTATATGGTATAACGTTATAACGTATTACGTTATATATAATATCGTTATATGGTATAACGTTATAACGTATTACGTTATATGGTATAACGTTATAACGTATTACGTTATATGGTATAACGTTATAACGTATTACGCTATATATAATATCGTTATATGGTATAACGTTATAACGTATTACGTTATATGGTATAACGTTATAACGTATTACGTTATATGGTATAACGTTATAACGTATTACGTTATACGGTATAACGTTATAACGTATTACGTTATTTGGAATAACGTTATAACGTATTATGATATATAAAATAACGTCGTAACGTAATACGTCACGTGGTATAACGTTATAACGTATTACGTTATATGAAATATCGTTATATGGTATAACATGATAACGTTATAACGTATTACGTTATATAACATAACGTTATAACGTATTACGATATATGGAATAACGTTGTAACGTATTATGTTATATACAATATCGTCATAACGTACTACGTTATATGGTATAACGTTATAACGTATTACGTTATATCGAATAACGTAATAACGTATTACGTTATATGGTATAACGTTATAACGTATTACGTTATATATAATATCGTTATATGGTATAACGTTATAACGTATTACGTTATATGGTATAACGTTATAACGTATTACGTTATATGGTATAACGTTATAACGTATTACGTTATACGGTATAACGTTATAACGTATTACGTTATTTGGAATAACGTTATAACGTATTATGATATATAAAATAACGTCGTAACGTAATACGTCACGTGGTATAACGTTATAACGTATTACGTTATATGAAATATCGTTATATGGTATAACATGATAACGTTATAACGTATTACGTTATATAACATAACGTTATAACGTATTACGATATATGGAATAACGTTGTAACGTATTATGTTATATACAATATCGTCATAACGTACTACGTTATATGGTATAACGTTATAACGTATTACGTTATATCGAATAACGTTATAACGTATTACGTTATATGGTATAACGTTATAACGTATTACGTTATATATAATATCGTTATATGGTATAACGTTATAACGTATTACGTTATATGGTATAACGTTATAACGTATTACGTTATATGGTATAACGTTATAACGTATTACGCTATATATAATATCGTTATATGGTATAACGTTATAACGTATTACGTTATATGGTATAACGTTATAACGTATTACGTTATATGGTATAACGTTATAACGTATTACGTTATACGGTATAACGTTATAACGTATTACGTTATTTGGAATAACGTTATAACGTATTATGATATATAAAATAACGTCGTAACGTAATACGTCACGTGGTATAACGTTATAACGTATTACGTTATATGAAATATCGTTATATGGTATAACATGATAACGTTATAACGTATTACGTTATATAACATAACGTTATAACGTATTACGATATATGGAATAACGTTGTAACGTATTATGTTATATACAATATCGTCATAACGTACTACGTTATATGGTATAACGTTATAACGTATTACGTTATATCGAATAACGTAATAACGTATTACGTTATATGGTATAACGTTATAACGTATTACGTTATATATAATATCGTTATATGGTATAACGTTATAACGTATTACGTTATATGGTATAACGTTATAACGTATTACGTTATATCGAATAACGTTATAACGTATTACGTTATATGGTATAACGTTATAACGTATTACGCTATATATAATATCGTTATATGGTATAACGTTATAACGTATTACGTTATATGGTATAACGTTATAACGTATTACGTTATATCGAATAACGTAATAACGTATTACGTTATATGGTATAACGTTATAACGTATTACGTTATATATAATATCGTTATATGGTATAACGTTATAACGTATTACGTTATATGGTATAACGTTATAACGTATTACGTTATATGGTATAAGGTTATAACGTATTACGTTATATGGAATAACGTTATAACGTATTATGTTATATACAATAACGTCATAACGTACTACGTTATATGGTATAACGTTGTAACGTATTACGTTATATGGAATAACGTTATAACGTATTATGTTATATACAATAACGTCATAACGTACTACGTTATATGGTATAACGTTATAACGTATTACGTTATATCGAATAACGTTATAACGTATTACGTTATATGGTATAACGTTATAACGTATTACGCTATATATAATATCGTTATAGGGTATAACGTTATAACGTATTACGTTATATGGTATAACGTTATAACGTATTACGTTATACGGTATAACGTTATAACGTATTACGTTATTTGGAATAACGTTATAACGTATTACGCTATATATAATATCGTTATATGGTATAACGTTATAACGTATTACGTTATATGGTATAACGTTATAACGTATTACGCTATATATAATATCGTTATATGGTATAACGTTATAACGTATTACGTTATATAACATAACGTTATAACGTATTACGATATATGGAATAACGTTGTAACGTATTATGTTATATACAATAACGTCATAACGTACTACGTTATATGGTATAACGTTATAACGTATTACGTTATATGGTATAAGGTTAGAACGTATTACGTTATATGGTATAACGTTATAACGTATTGTGTTATATACAATAAGGTCATAACGTACTACGTTATATGGTATATCGTTATAACGTATTACGTTATATGGAATAACGTTATAACGTACTATGTTATATACAATAACGTCATAACGTACTACGTTATATGGTATAACGTTGTAACGTATTACGTTATATGGAATAACGTTATAACGTATTATGTTATATACAATAACGTCATAACGTACTACGTTATATGGTATAACGTTATAACGTATTACGTTATTTGGAATAACGTTATAACGTATTATGTTATATAAAATAACGTCGTAACGTAATACGTTACGTGGTATAACGTTATAACGTATTACGTTATATGAAATATCGTTATATAGTATAACATGATAACGTTATAACGTATTACGTTATATAAAATAACTTCGTAACGTAATACGTTACGTGGTATAACGTTATAACGTATTACGTTATATGAAATATCGTTATATGGTATAACATGATAACGTTATAACGTATTACGTTATATAACATAACATTATAACGTATTACGAAATATGGAATAACGTTGTAACGTATTATGTTATATACAATATCGTCATAACGTACTACGTTATATGGTATAACGTTATAACGTATTACGTTATATGGTATAAGGTTATAACGTATTACGTTATATGGAATAACGTTATAACGTATTATGTTATATACAATAACGTCATAACGTACTACGTTATATGGTATAACGTTATAACGTATTACGTTATATGGAATAACGTTATAACGTACTATGTTATATACAATAACGTCATAACGTACTACGTTATATGGTATAACGTTATATCGTATTACGTTATATCGAATAACGTTATAACGTATTACGTTATATGGTATAACGTTATAACGTATTACGCTATATATAATATCGTTATATGGTATAACGTTATAACGTATTACGTTATATAGTATAACGTTATAACGTATTACGTTATACGGTATAACGTTATAACGTATTACGTTATTTGGAATAACGTTATAACGTATTATGTTATATAAAATAACGTCGTAACGTAATACGTTACGTGGTATAACGTTATAACGTATTACGCTATATGAAATATCGTTATATGGTATAACATGATAACGTTATAACGTTTTACGTTATATAACATAACGTTATAACGTATTACGATATATGGAATAACGTTGTAACGTATTATGTTATATACAATAACGTCATAACTTACTACGTTATATGGTATAACGTTATAACGTATTACGTTATATGGAATAACGTTATAACGTACTATGTTATATACAATAACGTCATAACGTACTACGTTATATGGTATAACGTTGTAACGTATTACGTTATATGGAATAACGTTATAACGTATTATGTTATATACAATAACGTCATAACGTACTACGTTATATGGTATAACGTTATAACGTATTACGTTATATCGAATAACGTTATAACGTATTACGTTATATGGTATAACGTTATAACGTATTACGCTATATATAATATCGTTATATGGTATAACGTTATAACGTATTACGTTATATGGTATAACGTTATAACGTATTACGTTATACGGTATAACGTTATAACGTATTACGTTATTTGGAATAACGTTATAACGTATTATGATATATAAAATAACGTCGAAACGTAATACGTCACGTGGTATAACGTTATAACGTATTACGTTATATGAAATATCGTTATATGGTATAACATGATAACGTTATGACGTATTACGTTATATAACATAACGTTATAACGTATTACGATATATGGAATAACGTTGTAACGTATTATGTTATATACAATATCGTCATAACGTACTACGTTATATGGTATAACGTTATAACGTATTACGTTATATCGAATAACGTTATAACGTATTACGTTATATGGTATAACGTTATAACGTATTACGTTATATGGAATAACGTTATAACGTATTATGTTATATACAATAACGTCATAACGTACTACGTTATATGGTATAACGTTGTAACGTATTACGTTATATGGAATAACGTTATAACGTATTATGTTATATACAATAACGTCATAACGTACTACGTTATATGGTATAACGTTATAACGTATTACGTTATATCGAATAACGTTATAACGTATTACGTTATATGGTATAACGTTATAACGTATTACGCTATATATAATATGGTTATATGGTATAACGTTATAACCTATTACGTTATATAACATAACGTTATAACGTATTACGATATATGGAATAACGTTGTAACGTATTATGTTATATACAATATCGTCATAACGTACTACGTTATATGGTATAACGTTATAACGTATTACGTTATATGGTATAAGGTTAGAACGTATTACGTTATATGGTATAACGTTATAACGTATTGTGTTATATACAATAACGTCATAACGTACTACGTTATATGGTATATCGTTATAACGTATTACGTTATATGGAATAACGTTATAACGTATTATGTTATATACAATAACGTCATAACGTACTACGTTATATGGTATAACGTTGTAACGTATTACGTTATGTGGAATAACGTTATAACGTACTATGTTGTATACAATAATGTCATAACGCACTACGTTATATGGTATAACGTTGTAACGTATTACGTTATATGGAATAACGTTATAACGTATTATGTTATATACAATAACGTCATAACGTACTACGTTATATGGTATAACGTTATAACGTATTACGTTATATCGAATAACGTTATAACGTATTACGTTATATGGTATAACGTTATAACGTATTACGCTATATATAATATCGTTATATGGTATAACGTTATAACGTATTACGTTATATGGTATAACGTTATAACGTATTACGCTATATATAATATCGTTATATGGTATAACGTTATAACGTATTACGTTATATAACATAACGTTATAACGTATTACGATATATGGAATAACGTTGTAACGTATTATGTTATATACAATAACGTCATAACGTACTACGTTATATGGTATAACGTTATAACGTATTACGTTATGTGGAATAACGTTATAACGTACTATGTTGTATACAATAATGTCATAACGCACTACGTTATATGGTATAACGTTGTAACGTATTACGTTATATGGAATAACGTTATAACGTATTATGTTATATACAATAACGTCATAACGTACTACGTTATATGGTATAACGTTATAACGTATTACGTTATATCGAATAACGTTATAACGTATTACGTTATATGGTATAACGTTATAACGTATTACGCTATATATAATATCGTTATATGGTATAACGTTATAACGTATTACGTTATATGGTATAACGTTATAACGTATTACGCTATATATAATATCGTTATATGGTATAACGTTATAACGTATTACGTTATATAACATAACGTTATAACGTATTACGATATATGGAATAACGTTGTAACGTATTATGTTATATACAATAACGTCATAACGTACTACGTTATATGGTATAACGTTATAACGTATTACGTTATATGGAATAACGTTATAACGTATTATGTTATATACAATAACGTCATAACGTACTACGTTATATGGTATAACGTTATAACGTATTACGTTATATGGAATAACGTTATAACGTATTATGTTATATACAATAACGTCATAACGTACTACGTTATATGGTATAACGTTGTAACGTATTACGTTATATGGAATAACGTTATAACGTATTATGTTATATACAATAACGTCATAACGTACTACGTTATATGGTATAACGTTATAACGTATTACGTTATATCGAATAACGTTATAACGTATTACGTTATATGGTATAACGTTATAACGTATTACGCTATATATAATATCGTTATATGGTATAACGTTATAACGTATTACGTTATATGGTATATCGTTATAACGTATTACGTTATACGGTATAACGTTATAACGTATTACTTTATTTGGAATAACGTTATAACGTATTACGCTATATATAATATCGTTATATGGTATAACGTTATAACGTATTACGTTATATGGTATAACGTTATAACGTATTACGCTATATATAATATCGTTATATGGTATAACGTTATAACGTATTACGTTATATAACATAACGTTATAACGTATTACGATATATGGAATAACGTTGTAACGTATTATGTTATATACAATAACGTCATAACGTACTACGTTATATGGTATAACGTTATAACGTATTACGTTATATGGTATAAGGTTAGAACGTATTACGTTATATGGTATAACGTTATAACGTATTGTGTTATATACAATAAGGTCATAACGTACTACGTTATATGGTATATCGTTATAACGTATTACGTTATATGGAATAACGTTATAACGTACTATGTTATATACAATAACGTCATAACGTACTACGTTATATGGTATAACGTTGTAACGTATTACGTTATATGGAATAACGTTATAACGTATTATGTTATATACAATAACGTCATAACGTACTACGTTATATGGTATAACGTTATAACGTATTACGTTATTTGGAATAACGTTATAACGTATTATGTTATATAAAATAACGTCGTAACGTAATACGTTACGTGGTATAACGTTATAACGTATTACGTTATATGAAATATCGTTATATGGTATAACATGATAACGTTATAACGTATTACGATATATAACATAACGTTATAACGTATTACGATATATGGAATAACGCTGTAACGTATTATGTTATATACAATATCGTCATAACGTACTACGTTATATGGTATAACGTTATAACGTCTTACGTTATATGGTATAAGGTTATAACGTATTACGTTATATGGTATAACGTTATAACGTATTGTGTTATATACAATAACGTCATAACGTACTACGTTATATGGTATAACGTTGTAACGTATTACGTTATATGGAATAACGTTATAACGTATTATGTTATATACAATAACGTCATAACGTACTACGTTATATGGTATAACGTTATAACGTATTACGTTATATCGAATAACGTTATAACGTATTACGTTATATGGTATAACGTTATAACGTATTACGCTATATATAATATCGTTATATGGTATAACGTTATAACGTATTACGTTATATGGTATAACGTTATAACGTATTACGTTATACGGTATAACGTTATAACGTATTACGTTATTTGGAATAACGTTATAACGTATTATGATATATAAAATAACGTCGTAACGTAATACGTCACGTGGTATAACGTTATAACGTATTACGTTATATGAAATATCGTTATATGGTATAACATGATAACGTTATAACGTATTACGTTATATAACATAACGTTATAACGTATTACGATATATGGAATAACGTTGTAACGTATTATGTTATATACAATATCGTCATAACGTACTACGTTATATGGTATAACGTTATAACGTATTACGTTATATCGAATAACGTTATAACGTATTACGTTATATGGTATAACGTTATAACGTATTACGTTATATATAATATCGTTATATGGTATAACGTTATAACGTATTACGTTATATGGTATAACGTTATAACGTATTACGTTATATCGAATAACGTTATAACGTATTACGTTATATGGTATAACGTTATAACGTATTACGCTATATATAATATCGCTATATGGTATAACGTTATAACGTATTACGTTATATGGTATAACGTTATAACGTATTACGTTATACGGTATAACGTTATAACGTATTACGTTATTTGGAATAACGTTATAACGTATTATGTTATATAAAATAACTTCGTAACGTAATACGTTACGTGGTATAACGTTATAACGTATTACGTTATATGAAATATCGTTATATGGTATAACATGATAACGTTATAACGTATTACGTTATATAACATAACATTATAACGTATTACGAAATATGGAATAACGTTGTAACGTATTATGTTATATACAATATCGTCATAACGTACTACGTTATATGGTATAACGTTATAACGTATTACGTTATATGGTATAAGGTTATAACGTATTACGTTATATGGAATAACGTTATAACGTATTATGTTATATACAATAACGTCATAACGTACTACGTTATATGGTATAACGTTATAACGTATTACGTTATATGGAATAACGTTATAACGTATTACGTTATATGGAATAACGTTATAACGTACTATGTTATATACAATAACGTCATAACGTACTACGTTATATGGTATAACGTTATATCGTATTACGTTATATCGAATAACGTTATAACGTATTACGTTATATGGTATAACGTTATAACGTATTACGCTATATATAATATCGTTATATGGTATAACGTTATAACGTATTACGTTATATAGTATAACGTTATAACGTATTACGTTATACGGTATAACGTTATAACGTATTACGTTATTTGGAATAACGTTATAACGTATTATGTTATATAAAATAACGTCGTAACGTAATACGTTACGTGGTATAACGTTATAACGTATTACGCTATATGAAATATCGTTATATGGTATAACATGATAACGTTATAACGTTTTACGTTATATAACATAACGTTATAACGTATTACGATATATGGAATAACGTTGTAACGTATTATGTTATATACAATAACGTCATAACGTACTACGTTATATGGTATAACGTTATAACGTATTACGTTATATGGAATAACGTTATAACGTACTATGTTATATACAATAACGTCATAACGTACTACGTTATATGGTATAACGTTGTAACGTATTACGTTATTTGGAATAACGTTATAACGTATTATGTTATATACAATAACGTCATAACGTACTACGTTATATGGTATAACGTTATAACGTATTACGTTACATCGAATAACGTTATAACGTATTACGTTATATGGTATAACGTTATAACGTATTACGCTATATATAATATCGTTATATGGTATAACGTTATAACGTATTACGTTATATGGTATAACGTTATAACGTATTACGTTATACGGTATAACGTTATAACGTATTACGTTATTTGGAATAACGTTATAACGTATTATGATATATAAAATAACGTCGTAACGTAATACGTCACGTGGTATAACGTTATAACGTATTACGTTATATGAAATATCGTTATATGGTATAACATGATAACGTTATAACGTATTACGTTATATAACATAACGTTATAACGTATTACGATATATGGAATAACGTTGTAACGTATTATGTTATATACAATATCGTCATAACGTACTACGTTATATGGTATAACGTTATAACGTATTACGTTATATCGAATAACGTTATAACGTATTACGTTATATGGTATAACGTTATAACGTATTACGTTATATATAATATCGTTATATGGTATAACGTTATAACGTATTACGTTATATGGTATAACGTTATAACGTATTACGTTATATGGTATAACGTTATAACGTATTACGCTATATATAATATCGTTATATGGTATAACGTTATAACGTATTACGTTATATGGTATAACGTTATAACGTATTACGTTATATGGTATAACGTTATAACGTATTACGTTATACGGTATAACGTTATAACGTATTACGTTATTTGGAATAACGTTATAACGTATTATGATATATAAAATAACGTCGTAACGTAATACGTCACGTGGTATAACGTTATAACGTATTACGTTATATGAAATATCGTTATATGGTATAACATGATAACGTTATAACGTATTACGTTATATAACATAACGTTATAACGTATTACGATATATGGAATAACGTTGTAACGTATTATGTTATATACAATATCGTCATAACGTACTACGTTATATGGTATAACGTTATAACGTATTACGTTATATCGAATAACGTAATAACGTATTACGTTATATGGTATAACGTTATAACGTATTACGTTATATATAATATCGTTATATGGTATAACGTTATAACGTATTACGTTATATGGTATAACGTTATAACGTATTACGTTATATGGTATAACGTTATAACGTATTACGTTATACGGTATAACGTTATAACGTATTACGTTATTTGGAATAACGTTATAACGTATTATGATATATAAAATAACGTCGTAACGTAATACGTCACGTGGTATAACGTTATAACGTATTACGTTATATGAAATATCGTTATATGGTATAACATGATAACGTTATAACGTATTACGTTATATAACATAACGTTATAACGTATTACGATATATGGAATAACGTTGTAACGTATTATGTTATATACAATATCGTCATAACGTACTACGTTATATGGTATAACGTTATAACGTATTACGTTATATCGAATAACGTTATAACGTATTACGTTATATGGTATAACGTTATAACGTATTACGTTATATATAATATCGTTATATGGTATAACGTTATAACGTATTACGTTATATGGTATAACGTTATAACGTATTACGTTATATGGTATAACGTTATAACGTATTACGCTATATATAATATCGTTATATGGTATAACGTTATAACGTATTACGTTATATGGTATAACGTTATAACGTATTACGTTATATGGTATAACGTTATAACGTATTACGTTATACGGTATAACGTTATAACGTATTACGTTATTTGGAATAACGTTATAACGTATTATGATATATAAAATAACGTCGTAACGTAATACGTCACGTGGTATAACGTTATAACGTATTACGTTATATGAAATATCGTTATATGGTATAACATGATAACGTTATAACGTATTACGTTATATAACATAACGTTATAACGTATTACGATATATGGAATAACGTTGTAACGTATTATGTTATATACAATATCGTCATAACGTACTACGTTATATGGTATAACGTTATAACGTATTACGTTATATCGAATAACGTAATAACGTATTACGTTATATGGTATAACGTTATAACGTATTACGTTATATATAATATCGTTATATGGTATAACGTTATAACGTATTACGTTATATGGTATAACGTTATAACGTATTACGTTATATCGAATAACGTTATAACGTATTACGTTATATGGTATAACGTTATAACGTATTACGCTATATATAATATCGTTATATGGTATAACGTTATAACGTATTACGTTATATGGTATAACGTTATAACGTATTACGTTATACGGTATAACGTTATAACGTATTACGTTATTTGGAATAACGTTATAACGTATTATGATATATAAAATAACGTCGTAACGTAATACGTCACGTGGTATAACGTTATAACGTATTACGTTATATGAAATATCGTTATATGGTATAACATGATAACGTTATAACGTATTACGTTATATAACATAACGTTATAACGTATTACGATATATGGAATAACGTTGTAACGTATTATGTTATATACAATATCGTCATAACGTACTACGTTATATGGTATAACGTTATAACGTATTACGTTATATCGAATAACGTAATAACGTATTACGTTATATGGTATAACGTTATAACGTATTACGTTATATATAATATCGTTATATGGTATAACGTTATAACGTATTACGTTATATGGTATAACGTTATAACGTATTACGTTATATGGTATAACGTTATAACGTATTACGTTATACGGTATAACGTTATAACGTATTACGCTATATATAATATCGTTATATGGTATAACGTTATAACGTATTACGTTACATCGAATAACGTTATAACGTATTACGTTATATGGTATAACGTTATAACGTATTACGCTATATATAATATCGTTATATGGTATAACGTTATAACGTATTACGTTATACGGTATAACGTTATAACGTATTACGTTATTTGGAATAACGTTATAACGTATTATGATATATAAAATAACGTCGTAACGTAATACGTCACGTGGTATAACGTTATAACGTATTACGTTATATGAAATATCGTTATATGGTATAACATGATAACGTTATAACGTATTACGTTATATAACATAACGTTATAACGTATTACGATATATGGAATAACGTTGTAACGTATTATGTTATATACAATATCGTCATAACGTACTACGTTATATGGTATAACGTTATAACGTATTACGTTATATCGAATAACGTTATAACGTATTACGTTATATGGTATAACGTTATAACGTATTACGTTATATATAATATCGTTATATGGTATAACGTTATAACGTATTACGTTATATGGTATAACGTTATAACGTATTACGTTATATGGTATAACGTTATAACGTATTACGCTATATATAATATCGTTATATGGTATAACGTTATAACGTATTACGTTATATGGTATAACGTTATAACGTATTACGTTATATGGTATAACGTTATAACGTATTACGTTATACGGTATAACGTTATAACGTATTACGTTATTTGGAATAACGTTATAACGTATTATGATATATAAAATAACGTCGTAACGTAATACGTCACGTGGTATAACGTTATAACGTATTACGTTATATGAAATATCGTTATATGGTATAACATGATAACGTTATAACGTATTACGTTATATAACATAACGTTATAACGTATTACGATATATGGAATAACGTTGTAACGTATTATGTTATATACAATATCGTCATAACGTACTACGTTATATGGTATAACGTTATAACGTATTACGTTATATCGAATAACGTAATAACGTATTACGTTATATGGTATAACGTTATAACGTATTACGTTATATATAATATCGTTATATGGTATAACGTTATAACGTATTACGTTATATGGTATAACGTTATAACGTATTACGTTATATGGTATAACGTTATAACGTATTACGTTATACGGTATAACGTTATAACGTATTACGTTATTTGGAATAACGTTATAACGTATTATGATATATAAAATAACGTCGTAACGTAATACGTCACGTGGTATAACGTTATAACGTATTACGTTATATGAAATATCGTTATATGGTATAACATGATAACGTTATAACGTATTACGTTATATAACATAACGTTATAACGTATTACGATATATGGAATAACGTTGTAACGTATTATGTTATATACAATATCGTCATAACGTACTACGTTATATGGTATAACGTTATAACGTATTACGTTATATCGAATAACGTTATAACGTATTACGTTATATGGTATA
This sequence comes from Bombus vancouverensis nearcticus, assembly GCF_051014615.1. Classification (NCBI taxonomy): domain Eukaryota; kingdom Metazoa; phylum Arthropoda; class Insecta; order Hymenoptera; family Apidae; genus Bombus; species Bombus vancouverensis. The sequence goes on from NC_134920.1 coordinate 4,315,852, forward strand.
ACGTTATAACGTATTACGTTATATATAATATCGTTATATGGTATAACGTTATAACGTATTACGTTATATGGTATAACGTTATAACGTATTACGTTATATGGTATAACGTTATAACGTATTACGCTATATATAATATCGTTATATGGTATAACGTTATAACGTATTACGTTATATGGTATAACGTTATAACGTATTACGTTATATGGTATAACGTTATAACGTATTACGTTATACGGTATAACGTTATAACGTATTACGTTATTTGGAATAACGTTATAACGTATTATGATATATAAAATAACGTCGTAACGTAATACGTCACGTGGTATAACGTTATAACGTATTACGTTATATGAAATATCGTTATATGGTATAACATGATAACGTTATAACGTATTACGTTATATAACATAACGTTATAACGTATTACGATATATGGAATAACGTTGTAACGTATTATGTTATATACAATATCGTCATAACGTACTACGTTATATGGTATAACGTTATAACGTATTACGTTATATCGAATAACGTAATAACGTATTACGTTATATGGTATAACGTTATAACGTATTACGTTATATATAATATCGTTATATGGTATAACGTTATAACGTATTACGTTATATGGTATAACGTTATAACGTATTACGTTATATCGAATAACGTTATAACGTATTACGTTATATGGTATAACGTTATAACGTATTACGCTATATATAATATCGTTATATGGTATAACGTTATAACGTATTACGTTATATGGTATAACGTTATAACGTATTACGTTATACGGTATAACGTTATAACGTATTACGTTATTTGGAATAACGTTATAACGTATTATGATATATAAAATAACGTCGTAACGTAATACGTCACGTGGTATAACGTTATAACGTATTACGTTATATGAAATATCGTTATATGGTATAACATGATAACGTTATAACGTATTACGTTATATAACATAACGTTATAACGTATTACGATATATGGAATAACGTTGTAACGTATTATGTTATATACAATATCGTCATAACGTACTACGTTATATGGTATAACGTTATAACGTATTACGTTATATCGAATAACGTAATAACGTATTACGTTATATGGTATAACGTTATAACGTATTACGTTATATATAATATCGTTATATGGTATAACGTTATAACGTATTACGTTATATGGTATAACGTTATAACGTATTACGTTATATGGTATAACGTTATAACGTATTACGTTATACGGTATAACGTTATAACGTATTACGTTATTTGGAATAACGTTATAACGTATTATGATATATAAAATAACGTCGTAACGTAATACGTCACGTGGTATAACGTTATAACGTATTACGTTATATGAAATATCGTTATATGGTATAACATGATAACGTTATAACGTATTACGTTATATAACATAACGTTATAACGTATTACGATATATGGAATAACGTTGTAACGTATTATGTTATATACAATATCGTCATAACGTACTACGTTATATGGTATAACGTTATAACGTATTACGTTATATCGAATAACGTTATAACGTATTACGTTATATGGTATAACGTTATAACGTATTACGTTATATATAATATCGTTATATGGTATAACGTTATAACGTATTACGTTATATGGTATAACGTTATAACGTATTACGTTATATGGTATAACGTTATAACGTATTACGCTATATATAATATCGTTATATGGTATAACGTTATAACGTATTACGTTATATGGTATAACGTTATAACGTATTACGTTATATGGTATAACGTTATAACGTATTACGTTATACGGTATAACGTTATAACGTATTACGTTATTTGGAATAACGTTATAACGTATTATGATATATAAAATAACGTCGTAACGTAATACGTCACGTGGTATAACGTTATAACGTATTACGTTATATGAAATATCGTTATATGGTATAACATGATAACGTTATAACGTATTACGTTATATAACATAACGTTATAACGTATTACGATATATGGAATAACGTTGTAACGTATTATGTTATATACAATATCGTCATAACGTACTACGTTATATGGTATAACGTTATAACGTATTACGTTATATCGAATAACGTAATAACGTATTACGTTATATGGTATATCGTTATAACGTATTACGTTATATATAATATCGTTATATGGTATAACGTTATAACGTATTACGTTATATGGTATAACGTTATAACGTATTACGTTATATCGAATAACGTTATAACGTATTACGTTATATGGTATAACGTTATAACGTATTACGCTATATATAATATCGTTATATGGTATAACGTTATAACGTATTACGTTATATGGTATAACGTTATAACGTATTACGTTATATCGAATAACGTAATAACGTATTACGTTATATGGTATAACGTTATAACGTATTACGTTATATATAATATCGTTATATGGTATAACGTTATAACGTATTACGTTATATGGTATAACGTTATAACGTATTACGTTATATGGTATAAGGTTATAACGTATTACGTTATATGGAATAACGTTATAACGTATTATGTTATATACAATAACGTCATAACGTACTACGTTATATGGTATAACGTTATAACGTATTACGTTATATGGAATAACGTTATAACGTACTATGTTATATACAATAACGTCATAACGTACTACGTTATATGGTATAACGTTATATCGTATTACGTTATATCGAATAACGTTATAACGTATTACGTTATATGGTATAACGTTATAACGTATTACGCTATATATAATATCGTTATATGGTATAACGTTATAACGTATTACGTTATATAGTATAACGTTATAACGTATTACGTTATACGGTATAACGTTATAACGTATTACGTTATTTGGAATAACGTTATAACGTATTATGTTATATAAAATAACGTCGTAACGTAATACGTTACGTGGTATAACGTTATAACGTATTACGCTATATGAAATATCGTTATATGGTATAACATGATAACGTTATAACGTTTTACGTTATATAACATAACGTTATAACGTATTACGATATATGGAATAACGTTGTAACGTATTATGTTATATACAATAACGTCATAACTTACTACGTTATATGGTATAACGTTATAACGTATTACGTTATATGGAATAACGTTATAACGTACTATGTTATATACAATAAAGTCATAACGTACTACGTTATATGGTATAACGTTGTAACGTATTACGTTATATGGAATAACGTTATAACGTATTATGTTATATACAATAACGTCATAACGTACTACGTTATATGGTATAACGTTATAACGTATTACGTTATATCGAATAACGTTATAACGTATTACGTTATATGGTATAACGTTATAACGTATTACGCTATATATAATATCGTTATAGGGTATAACGTTATAACGTATTACGTTATATGGTATAACGTTATAACGTATTACGTTATACGGTATAACGTTATAACGTATTACGTTATTTGGAATAACGTTATAACGTATTATGATATATAAAATAACGTCGTAACGTAATACGTCACGTGGTATAACGTTATAACGCATTACGTTATATGAAATATCGTTATATGGTATAACATGATAACGTTATGACGTATTACGTTATATAACATAACGTTATAACGTATTACGATATATGGAATAACGTTGTAACGTATTATGTTATATACAATATCGTCATAACGTACTACGTTATATGGTATAACGTTATAACGTATTACGTTATATCGAATAACGTTATAACGTATTACGTTATATGGAATAACGTTATAACGTATTATGTTATATACAATAACGTCATAACGTACTACGTTATATGGTATAACGTTATAACGTATTACGTTATATCGAATAACGTTATAACGTATTACGTTATATGGTATAACGTTATAACGTATTACGCTATATATAATATGGTTATATGGTATAACGTTATAACGTATTACGTTATATAACATAACGTTATAACGTATTACGATATATGGAATAACGTTGTAACGTATTATGTTATATACAATATCGTCATAACGTACTACGTTATATGGTATAACATTATAACGTATTACGTTATATGGAATAAGGTTAGAACGTATTACGTTATATGGTATAACGTTATAACGTATTGTGTTATATACAATAACGTCATAACGTACTACGTTATATGGTATATCGTTATAACGTATTACGTTATATGGAATAACGTTATAACGTATTATGTTATATACAATAACGTCATAACGTACTACGTTATATGGTATAACGTTGTAACGTATTACGTTATATGGAATAACGTTATAACGTATTATGTTATATACAATAACGTCATAACGTACTACGTTATATGGTATAACGTTATAACGTATTACGTTATATCGAATAACGTTATAACGTATTACGTTATATGATATAACGTTATAACGTATTACGCTATATATAATATCGTTATATGGTATAACGTTATAACGTATTACGTTATATAACATAACGTTATAACGTATTACGATATATGGAATAACGTTGTAACGTATTATGTTATATACAATATCGTCATAACGTACTACGTTATATGGTATAACGTTATAACGTATTACGTTATATGGTATAAGGTTAGAACGTATTACGTTATATGGTATAACGTTATAACGTATTGTGTTATATACAATAACGTCATAACGTACTACGTTATATGGTATAACGTTATAACGTATTACGTTATATGGAATAACGTTATAACGTACTATGTTATATACAATAACGTCATAACGTACTACGTTATATGGTATAACGTTGTAACGTATTACGTTATATGGAATAACGTTATAACGTATTATGTTATATACAATAACGTCATAACGTACTACGTTATATGGTATAACGTTATAACGTATTACGTTATATCGAATAACGTTATAACGTATTACGTTATATGGTATAACGTTATAACGTATTACGCTATATATAATATCGTTATACGGTATAACGTTATAACGTATTACGTTATATGGTATAACGTTATAACGTATTACGCTATATATAATATCGTTATATGGTATAACGTTATAACGTATTACGTTATATAACATAACGTTATAACGTATTACGATATATGGAATAACGTTGTAACGTATTATGTTATATACAATAACGTCATAACGTACTACGTTATATGGTATAACGTTATAACGTATTACGTTATATGGAATAACGTTATAACGTATTATGTTATATACAATAACGTCATAACGTACTACGTTATATGGTATAACGTTATAACGTATTACGTTATATGGAATAACGTTATAACGTATTATGTTATATACAATAACGTCATAACGTACTACGTTATATGGTATAACGTTGTAACGTATTACGTTATATGGAATAACGTTATAACGTATTATGTTATATACAATAACGTCATAACGTACTACGTTATATGGTATAACGTTATAACGTATTACGTTATATCGAATAACGTTATAACGTATTACGTTATATGGTATAACGTTATAACGTATTACGCTATATATAATATCGTTATATGGTATAACGTTATAACGTATTACGTTATATGGTATATCGTTATAACGTATTACGTTTTACGGTATAACGTTATAACGTATTACGTTATTTGGAATAACGTTATAACGTATTACGCTATATATAATATCGTTATATGGTATAACGTTATAACGTATTACGTTATATGGTATAACGTTATAACGTATTACGCTATATATAATATCGTTATATGGTATAACGTTATAACGTATTACGTTATATAACATAACGTTATAACGTATTACGATATATGGAATAACGTTGTAACGTATTATGTTATATACAATAACGTCATAACGTACTACGTTATATGGTATAACGTTATAACGTATTACGTTATATGGTATAAGGTTAGAACGTATTACGTTATATGGTATAACGTTATAACGTATTGTGTTATATACAATAAGGTCATAACGTACTACGTTATATGGTATATCGTTATAACGTATTACGTTATATGGAATAACGTTATAACGTACTATGTTATATACAATAACGTCATAACGTACTACGTTATATGGTATAACGTTGTAACGTATTACGTTATATGGAATAACGTTATAACGTATTATGTTATATACAATAACGTCATAACGTACTACGTTATATGGTATAACGTTATAACGTATTACGTTATTTGGAATAGCGTTATAACGTATTATGTTATATAAAATAACGTCGTAACGTAATACGTTACGTGGTATAACGTTATAACGTATTACGTTATATGAAATATCGTTATATAGTATAACATGATAACGTTATAACGTATTACGTTATATAAAATAACTTCGTAACGTAATACGTTACGTGGTATAACGTTATAACGTATTACGTTATATGAAATATCGTTATATGGTATAACATGATAACGTTATAACGTATTACGTTATATAACATAACATTATAACGTATTACGAAATATGGAATAACGTTGTAACGTATTATGTTATATACAATATCGTCATAACGTACTACGTTATATGGTATAACGTTATAACGTATTACGTTATATGGTATAAGGTTATAACGTATTACGTTATATGGAATAACGTTATAACGTATTATGTTATATACAATAACGTCATAACGTACTACGTTATATGGTATAACGTTATAACGTATTACGTTATATGGAATAACGTTATAACGTACTATGTTATATACAATAACGTCATAACGTACTACGTTATATGGTATAACGTTATATCGTATTACGTTATATCGAATAACGTTATAACGTATTACGTTATATGGTATAACGTTATAACGTATTACGCTATATATAATATCGTTATATGGTATAACGTTATAACGTATTACGTTATATAGTATAACGTTATAACGTATTACGTTATACGGTATAACGTTATAACGTATTACGTTATTTGGAATAACGTTATAACGTATTATGTTATATAAAATAACGTCGTAACGTAATACGTTACGTGGTATAACGTTATAACGTATTACGCTATATGAAATATCGTTATATGGTATAACATGATAACGTTATAACGTTTTACGTTATATAACATAACGTTATAACGTATTACGATATATGGAATAACGTTGTAACGTATTATGTTATATACAATAACGTCATAACTTACTACGTTATATGGTATAACGTTATAACGTATTACGTTATATGGAATAACGTTATAACGTACTATGTTATATACAATAACGTCATAACGTACTACGTTATATGGTATAACGTTGTAACGTATTACGTTATATGGAATAACGTTATAACGTATTATGTTATATACAATAACGTCATAACGTACTACGTTATATGGTATAACGTTATAACGTATTACGTTATATCGAATAACGTTATAACGTATTACGTTATATGGTATAACGTTATAACGTATTACGCTATATATAATATCGTTATATGGTATAACGTTATAACGTATTACGTTATATGGTATAACGTTATAACGTATTACGTTATACGGTATAACGTTATAACGTATTACGTTATTTGGAATAACGTTATAACGTATTATGATATATAAAATAACGTCGAAACGTAATACGTCACGTGGTATAACGTTATAACGTATTACGTTATATGAAATATCGTTATATGGTATAACATGATAACGTTATGACGTATTACGTTATATAACATAACGTTATAACGTATTACGATATATGGAATAACGTTGTAACGTATTATGTTATATACAATATCGTCATAACGTACTACGTTATATGGTATAACGTTATAACGTATTACGTTATATCGAATAACGTTATAACGTATTACGTTATATGGTATAACGTTATAACGTATTACGTTATATGGAATAACGTTATAACGTATTATGTTATATACAATAACGTCATAACGTACTACGTTATATGGTATAACGTTGTAACGTATTACGTTATATGGAATAACGTTATAACGTATTATGTTATATACAATAACGTCATAACGTACTACGTTATATGGTATAACGTTATAACGTATTACGTTATATCGAATAACGTTATAACGTATTACGTTATATGGTATAACGTTATAACGTATTACGCTATATATAATATGGTTATATGGTATAACGTTATAACCTATTACGTTATATAACATAACGTTATAACGTATTACGATATATGGAATAACGTTGTAACGTATTATGTTATATACAATATCGTCATAACGTACTACGTTATATGGTATAACGTTATAACGTATTACGTTATATGGTATAAGGTTAGAACGTATTACGTTATATGGTATAACGTTATAACGTATTGTGTTATATACAATAACGTCATAACGTACTACGTTATATGGTATATCGTTATAACGTATTACGTTATATGGAATAACGTTATAACGTATTATGTTATATACAATAACGTCATAACGTACTACGTTATATGGTATAACGTTGTAACGTATTACGTTATATGGAATAACGTTATAACGTATTATGTTATATACAATAACGTCATAACGTACTACGTTATATGGTATAACGTTATAACGTATTACGTTATATCGAATAACGTTATAACGTATTACGTTATATGATATAACGTTATAACGTATTACGCTATATATAATATCGTTATATGGTATAACGTTATAACGTATTACGTTATATAACATAACGTTATAACGTATTACGATATATGGAATAACGTTGTAACGTATTATGTTATATACAATATCGTCATAACGTACTACGTTATATGGTATAACGTTATAACGTATTACGTTATATGGTATAAGGTTAGAACGTATTACGTTATATGGTATAACGTTATAACGTATTGTGTTATATACAATAACGTCATAACGTACTACGTTATATGGTATAACGTTATAACGTATTACGTTATGTGGAATAACGTTATAACGTACTATGTTGTATACAATAATGTCATAACGCACTACGTTATATGGTATAACGTTGTAACGTATTACGTTATATGGAATAACGTTATAACGTATTATGTTATATACAATAACGTCATAACGTACTACGTTATATGGTATAACGTTATAACGTATTACGTTATATCGAATAACGTTATAACGTATTACGTTATATGGTATAACGTTATAACGTATTACGCTATATATAATATCGTTATATAGTATAACGTTATAACGTATTACGTTATATGGTATAACGTTATAACGTATTACGCTATATATAATATCGTTATATGGTATAACGTTATAACGTATTACGTTATATAACATAACGTTATAACGTATTACGATATATGGAATAACGTTGTAACGTATTATGTTATATACAATAACGTCATAACGTACTACGTTATATGGTATAACGTTATAACGTATTACGTTATATGGAATAACGTTATAACGTATTATGTTATATACAATAACGTCATAACGTACTACGTTATATGGTATAACGTTATAACGTATTACGTTATATGGAATAACGTTATAACGTATTATGTTATATACAATAACGTCATAACGTACTACGTTATATGGTATAACGTTGTAACGTATTACGTTATATGGAATAACGTTATAACGTATTATGTTATATACAATAACGTCATAACGTACTACGTTATATGGTATAACGTTATAACGTATTACGTTATATCGAATAACGTTATAACGTATTACGTTATATGGTATAACGTTATAACGTATTACGCTATATATAATATCGTTATATGGTATAACGTTATAACGTATTACGTTATATGGTATATCGTTATAACGTATTACGTTATACGGTATAACGTTATAACGTATTACTTTATTTGGAATAACGTTATAACGTATTACGCTATATATAATATCGTTATATGGTATAACGTTATAACGTATTACGTTATATGGTATAACGTTATAACGTATTACGCTATATATAATATCGTTATATGGTATAACGTTATAACGTATTACGTTATATAACATAACGTTATAACGTATTACGATATATGGAATAACGTTGTAACGTATTATGTTATATACAATAACGTCATAACGTACTACGTTATATGGTATAACGTTATAACGTATTACGTTATATGGTATAAGGTTAGAACGTATTACGTTATATGGTATAACGTTATAACGTATTGTGTTATATACAATAAGGTCATAACGTACTACGTTATATGGTATATCGTTATAACGTATTACGTTATATGGAATAACGTTATAACGTACTATGTTATATACAATAACGTCATAACGTACTACGTTATATGGTATAACGTTGTAACGTATTACGTTATATGGAATAACGTTATAACGTATTATGTTATATACAATAACGTCATAACGTACTACGTTATATGGTATAACGTTATAACGTATTACGTTATTTGGAATAACGTTATAACGTATTATGTTATATAAAATAACGTCGTAACGTAATACGTTACGTGGTATAACGTTATAACGTATTACGTTATATGAAATATCGTTATATGGTATAACATGATAACGTTATAACGTATTACGATATATAACATAACGTTATAACGTATTACGATATATGGAATAACGCTGTAACGTATTATGTTATATACAATATCGTCATAACGTACTACGTTATATGGTATAACGTTATAACGTCTTACGTTATATGGTATAAGGTTATAACGTATTACGTTATATGGTATAACGTTATAACGTATTGTGTTATATACAATAACGTCATAACGTACTACGTTATATGGTATAACGTTGTAACGTATTACGTTATATGGAATAACGTTATAACGTATTATGTTATATACAATAACGTCATAACGTACTACGTTATATGGTATAACGTTATAACGTATTACGTTATATCGAATAACGTTATAACGTATTACGTTATATGGTATAACGTTATAACGTATTACGCTATATATAATATCGTTATATGGTATAACGTTATAACGTATTACGTTATATGGTATAACGTTATAACGTATTACGTTATACGGTATAACGTTATAACGTATTACGTTATTTGGAATAACGTTATAACGTATTATGATATATAAAATAACGTCGTAACGTAATACGTCACGTGGTATAACGTTATAACGTATTACGTTATATGAAATATCGTTATATGGTATAACATGATAACGTTATAACGTATTACGTTATATAACATAACGTTATAACGTATTACGATATATGGAATAACGTTGTAACGTATTATGTTATATACAATATCGTCATAACGTACTACGTTATATGGTATAACGTTATAACGTATTACGTTATATCGAATAACGTTATAACGTATTACGTTATATGGTATAACGTTATAACGTATTACGTTATATATAATATCGTTATATGGTATAACGTTATAACGTATTACGTTATATGGTATAACGTTATAACGTATTACGTTATATCGAATAACGTTATAACGTATTACGTTATATGGTATAACGTTATAACGTATTACGCTATATATAATATCGCTATATGGTATAACGTTATAACGTATTACGTTATATGGTATAACGTTATAACGTATTACGTTATACGGTATAACGTTATAACGTATTACGTTATTTGGAATAACGTTATAACGTATTATGTTATATAAAATAACTTCGTAACGTAATACGTTACGTGGTATAACGTTATAACGTATTACGTTATATGAAATATCGTTATATGGTATAACATGATAACGTTATAACGTATTACGTTATATAACATAACATTATAACGTATTACGAAATATGGAATAACGTTGTAACGTATTATGTTATATACAATATCGTCATAACGTACTACGTTATATGGTATAACGTTATAACGTATTACGTTATATGGTATAAGGTTATAACGTATTACGTTATATGGAATAACGTTATAACGTATTATGTTATATACAATAACGTCATAACGTACTACGTTATATGGTATAACGTTATAACGTATTACGTTATATGGAATAACGTTATAACGTATTACGTTATATGGAATAACGTTATAACGTACTATGTTATATACAATAACGTCATAACGTACTACGTTATATGGTATAACGTTATATCGTATTACGTTATATCGAATAACGTTATAACGTATTACGTTATATGGTATAACGTTATAACGTATTACGCTATATATAATATCGTTATATGGTATAACGTTATAACGTATTACGTTATATAGTATAACGTTATAACGTATTACGTTATACGGTATAACGTTATAACGTATTACGTTATTTGGAATAACGTTATAACGTATTATGTTATATAAAATAACGTCGTAACGTAATACGTTACGTGGTATAACGTTATAACGTATTACGCTATATGAAATATCGTTATATGGTATAACATGATAACGTTATAACGTTTTACGTTATATAACATAACGTTATAACGTATTACGATATATGGAATAACGTTGTAACGTATTATGTTATATACAATAACGTCATAACGTACTACGTTATATGGTATAACGTTATAACGTATTACGTTATATGGAATAACGTTATAACGTACTATGTTATATACAATAACGTCATAACGTACTACGTTATATGGTATAACGTTGTAACGTATTACGTTATTTGGAATAACGTTATAACGTATTATGTTATATACAATAACGTCATAACGTACTACGTTATATGGTATAACGTTATAACGTATTACGTTACATCGAATAACGTTATAACGTATTACGTTATATGGTATAACGTTATAACGTATTACGCTATATATAATATCGTTATATGGTATAACGTTATAACGTATTACGTTATATGGTATAACGTTATAACGTATTACGTTATACGGTATAACGTTATAACGTATTACGTTATTTGGAATAACGTTATAACGTATTATGATATATAAAATAACGTCGTAACGTAATACGTCACGTGGTATAACGTTATAACGTATTACGTTATATGAAATATCGTTATATGGTATAACATGATAACGTTATAACGTATTACGTTATATAACATAACGTTATAACGTATTACGATATATGGAATAACGTTGTAACGTATTATGTTATATACAATATCGTCATAACGTACTACGTTATATGGTATAACGTTATAACGTATTACGTTATACCGAATAACGTTATAACGTATTACGTTATATGGTATAACGTTATAACGTATTACGTTATATGGAATAACGTTATAACGTATTATGTTATATACAATAACGTCATAACGTACTACGTTATATGGTATAACGTTGTAACGTATTACGTTATATGGAATAACGTTATAACGTATTATGTTATATACAATAACGTCATAACGTACTACGTTATATGGTATAACGTTATAACGTATTACGTTATATCGAATAACGTTATAACGTATTACGTTATATCGAATAACGTTATAACGTATTACGTTATATGGTTTAACGTTATAACGTATTACGTTATATATAATATCGTTATATGGTATAACGTTATAACGTATTACGTTATATGGTATAACGTTATAACGTATTACTTTATATCGAATAACGTTATAACGTATTACGTTATATGGTATAACGTTATAACGTATTACGCTATATATAATATCGTTATATGGTATAACGTTATAACGTATTACGTTATATGGTATAACGTTATAACGTATTACGTTATACGGTATAACGTTATAACGTATTACGTTATTTGGAATAACGTTATAACGTATTATGTTATATAAAATAACTTCGTAACGTAATACGTTACGTGGTATAACGTTATAACGTATTACGTTATATGAAATATCGTTATATGGTATAACATGATAACGTTATAACGTATTACGTTATATAACATAACATTATAACGTATTACGAAATATGGAATAACGTTGTAACGTATTATGTTATATACAATATCGTCATAACGTACTACGTTATATGGTATAACGTTATAACGTATTACGTTATATGGTATAAGGTTATAACGTATTACGTTATATGGAATAACGTTATAACGTATTATGTTATATACAATAACGTCATAACGTACTACGTTATATGGTATAACGTTATAACGTATTACGTTATATGGAATAACGTTATAACGTACTATCTTATATACAATAACGTCATAACGTACTACGTTATATGGTATAACGTTATAACGTATTACTTTATATCGAATAACGTTATAACGTATTACGTTATATGGTATAACGTTATAACGTATTACGCTATATATAATATCGTTATATGGTATAACGTTATAACGTATTACGTTATATAGTATAACGTTATAACGTATTACGTTATACGGTATAACGTTATAACGTATTACGTTATTTGGAATAACGTTATAACGTATTATGTTATATAAAATAACGTCGTAACGTAATACGTTACGTGGTATAACGTTATAACGTATTACGTTATATGAAATATCGTTATATGGTATAACATGATAACGTTATAACGTATTACGTTATATAACATAACATTATAACGTATTACGAAATATGGAATAACGTTGTAACGTATTATGTTATATACAATATCGTCATAACGTACTACGTTATATGGTATAACGTTATAACGTATTACGTTATATGGTATAAGGTTATAACGTATTACGTTATATGGAATAACGTTATAACGTATTGTGTTATATACAATAACGTCATAACGTACTACGTTATATGGTATAACGTTATAACGTATTACGTTATATGGAATAACGTTATAACGTACTATCTTATATACAATAACGTCATAACGTACTACGTTATATGGTATAACGTTATATTGTATTACGTTATATCGAATAACGTTATAACGTATTACGTTATATGGTATAACGTTATAACGTATTACGCTATATATAATATCGTTATATGGTATAACGTTATAACGTATTACGTTATATAGTATAACGTTATAACGTATTACGTTATACGGTATAACGTTATAACGTATTACGTTATTTGGAATAACGTTATAACGTATTATGTTATATAAAATAACGTCGTAACGTAATACGTTACGTGGTATAACGTTATAACGTATTACGCTATATGAAATATCGTTATATGGTATAACATGATAACGTTATAACGTTTTACGTTATATAACATAACGTTATAACGTATTACGATATATGGAATAACGTTGTAACGTATTATGTTATATACAATAACGTCATAACGTACTACGTTATATGGTATAACGTTATAACGTATTACGTTATATGGAATAACGTTATAACGTAGTATGTTATATACAATAACGTCATAACGTACTACGTTATATGGTATAACGTTGTAACGTATTACGTTATATGGAATAACGTTATAACGTATTATGTTATATACAATAACGTCATAACGTACTACGTTATATGGTATAACGTTATAACGTATTACGTTATATCGAATAACGTTATAACGTATTACGTTATATGGTATAACGTTATAACGTATTACGCTATATATAATATCGTTATATGGTATAACGTTATAACGTATTACGTTATATAACATAACGTTATAACGTATTACGATATATGGAATAACGTTGTAACGTATTATGTTATATACAATATCGTCATAACGTACTACGTTATATGGTATAACGTTATAACGTATTACGTTATACCGAATAACGTTATAACGTATTACGTTATATGGTATAACGTTATAACGTATTACGTTATATGGAATAACGTTATAACGTATTATGTTATATACAATAACGTCATAACGTACTACGTTATATGGTATAACGTTGTAACGTATTACGTTATATGGAATAACGTTATAACGTATTATGTTATATACAATAACGTCATAACGTACTACGTTATATGGTATAACGTTATAACGTATTACGTTATATCGAATAACGTTATAACGTATTACGTTATATGGTATAACGTTATAACGTATTACGCTATATATAATATCGTTATATGGTATAACGTTATAACGTATTACGTTATATAACATAACGTTATAACGTATTACGATATATGGAATAACGTTGTAACGTATTATGTTATATACAATATCGTCATAACGTACTACGTTATATGGTATAACGTTATAACGTATTACGTTATATGGTATAAGGTTAGAACGTATTACGTTATATGGTATAACGTTATAACGTATTGTGTTATATACAATAACGTCATAACGTACTACGTTATATGGTATATCGTTATAACGTATTACGTTATATGGAATAACGTTATAACGTACTATGTTATATACAATAACGTCATAACGTTCTACGTTATATGGTATAACGTTGTAACGTATTACGTTATATGGAATAACGTTATAACGTATTATGTTATATACAATAACGTCATAACGTACTACGTTATATGGTATAACGTTATAACGTATTACGTTATATGGTATAACGTTGTAACGTATTACGTTATATGGAATAACGTTATAACGTACTATGTTATATACAATAACGTCATAACGTTCTACGTTATATGGTATAACGTTGTAACGTATTACGTTATATGGAATAACGTTATAACGTATTATGTTATATACAATAACGTCATAACGTACTACGTTATATGGTATAACGTTATAACGTATTACGTTATATGGTATAACGTTGTAACGTATTACGTTATATGGAATAACGTTATAACGTATTATGTTATATACAATAACGTCATAACGTACTACGTTATATGGTATAACGTTGTAACGTATTACGTTATATGGAATAACGTTATAACGTATTATGTTATATACAATAACGTCATAACGTACTACGTTATATGGTATAACGTTATAACGTATTACGTTATATCGAATAACGTTATAACGTATTACGCTATATGGTATAACGTTATAACGTATTACGCTATATATAATATCGTTATATGGTATAACGTTATAACGTATTACGTTATATAACATAACGTTATAACGTATAACGATATATGGAATAACGTTGTAACGTATTATGTTATATACAATATCGTCATAACGTACTACGTTATATGGTATAACGTTATAACGTATTACGTTATATGGTATAAGGTTAGAACGTATTACGTTATATGGTATAACGTTATAACGTATTGTGTTATATACAATAACGTCATAACGTACTACGTTATATGGTATAACGTTATAACGTATTACGTTATATGGAATAACGTTATAACGTACTATGTTATATACAATAACGTCATAACGTACTACGTTATATGGTATAACGTTGTAACGTATTACGTTATATGGAATAACGTTATAACGTATTATGTTATATACAATAACGTCATAACGTACTACGTTATATGGTATAACGTTATAACGTATTACGTTATATCGAATAACGTTATAACGTATTACGTTATATGGTATAACGTTATAACGTATTACGCTATATATAATATCGTTATATGGTATAACGTTATAACGTATTACGTTATATGGTATAACGTTATAACGCATTACGATATATGGAATAACGTTGTAACGTATTATGTTATATGCAATATCGTCATAACGTACTACGTTATATGGTATAACGTTATAACGTATTACGTTATATGGTATAACGTTATAACGTATTACGTTATATGGAATAACGTTATAACGTATTATGTTATATACAATAACGTCATAACGTACTACGTTATATGGTATAACGTTATAACGTATTACGTTATATGGAATAACGTTATAACGTATTATGTTATATACAATAACGTCATAACGTACTACGTTATATGGTATAACGTTATAACGTATTACGTTATATGGAATAACGTTATAACGTATTATGTTATATACAATAACGTCATAACGTACTACGTTGTATGGTATAACGTTGTAACGTATTACGTTATATGGAATAACGTTATAACGTATTATGTTATATACAATAACGTCATAACGTACTACGTTATATGGTATAACGTCTTAACGTATTACGTTATATCGAATAACGTTATAACGTATTACGTTATATGGTATAACGTTATAACGTATTACGCTATATATAATATCGTTATATGGTATAACGTTATAACGTATTACGTTATATGGTATATCGTTATAACGTATTACGTTATACGGTATAACGTTATAACGTATTACGTTATTTGGAATAACGTTATAACGTATTATGTTATATAAAATAACGTCGTAACGTAATACGTTACGTGGTATAACGTTATAACGTATTACGTTATATGAAATATCGTTATATGGTATAACATGATAACGTTATAACGTATTACGTTATATAACATAACGTTATAACGTATTACGATATATGGAATAACGCTGTAACGTATTATGTTATATACAATATCGTCATAACGTACCACGTTATATGGTATAACGTTATAACGTCTTACGTTATATGGTATAAGGTTATAACGTCTTACGTTATATGGTATAAGGTTATAACGTATTACGTTATATGGTATAACGTTATAACGTATTGTGTTATATACAATAACGTCATAACGTACTACGTTATATGGTATAACGTTATAACGTATTACGTTATATGGAATAACGTTATAACGTACTATGTTATATACAATAACGTCATAACGTACTACGTTATATGGTATAACGTTGTAACGTATTACGTTATATGGAATAACGTTATAACGTATTATGTTATATACAATAACGTCATAACGTACTACGTTATATGGTATAACGTTATAACGTATTACGTTATATCGAATAACGTTATAACGTATTACGTTATATGGTATAACGTTATAACGTATTACGCTATATATAATATCGTTATATGGTATAACGTTATAACGTATTACGTTATATGGTATAACGTTATAACGTATTACGTTATACGGTATAACGTTATAACGTATTACGTTATTTGGAATAACGTTATAACGTATTATGATATATAAAATAACGTCGTAACGTAATACGTCACGTGGTATAACGTTATAACGTATTACGTTATATGAAATATCGTTATATGGTATAACATGATAACGTTATAACGTATTACGTTATATAACATAACGTTATAACGTATTACGATATATGGAATAACGTTGTAACGTATTATGTTATATACAATATCGTCATAACGTACTACGTTATATGGTATAACGTTATAACGTATTACGTTATATCGAATAACGTTATAACGTATTACGTTATATGGTATAACGTTATAACGTATTACGTTATATATAATATCGTTATATGGTATAACGTTATAACGTATTACGTTATATGGTATAAGGTTATAACGTATTACGTTATATGGAATAACGTTATAACGTATTATGTTATATACAATAACGTCATAACGTACTACGTTATATGGTATAACGTTATAACGTATTACGTTATATGGAATAACGTTATAACGTACTATCTTATATACAATAACGTCATAACGTACTACGTTATATGGTATAACGTTATATCGTATTACGTTATATCGAATAACGTTATAACGTATTACGTTATATGGTATAACGTTATAACGTATTACGCTATATATAATATCGTTATATGGTATAACGTTATAACGTATTACGTTATATGGTATATCGTTATAACGTATTACGTTATACGGTATAACGTTATAACGTATTACGTTATTTGGAATAACGTTATAACGTATTATGTTATATAAAATAACGTCGTAACGTAATACGTTACGTGGTATAACGTTATAACGTATTACGCTATATGAAATATCGTTATATGGTATAACATGATAACGTTATAACGTTTTACGTTATATAACATAACGTTATAACGTATTACGATATATGGAATAACGTTGTAACGTATTATGTTATATACAATAACGTCATAACGTACTACGTTATATGGTATAACGTTATAACGTATTACGTTATATGGAATAACGTTATAACGTAGTATGTTATATACAATAACGTCATAACGTACTACGTTATATGGTATAACGTTGTAACGTATTACGTTATATGGAATAACGTTATAACGTATTATGTTATATACAATAACGTCATAACGTACTACGTTATATGGTATAACGTTATAACGTATTACGTTATATCGAATAACGTTATAACGTATTACGTTATATGGTATAACGTTATAACGTATTACGCTATATATAATATCGTTATATGGTATAACGTTATAACGTATTACGTTATATGGTATAACGTTATAACGTATTACGTTATACGGTATAACGTTATAACGTATTACGTTATTTGGAATAACGTTATAACGTATTATGATATATAAAATAACGTCGTAACGTAATACGTCACGTGGTATAACGTTATAACGTATTACGTTATATGAAATATCGTTATATGGTATAACATGATAACGTTATAACGTATTACGTTATATAACATAACGTTATAACGTATTACGATATATGGAATAACGTTGTAACGTATTATGTTATATACAATATCGTCATAACGTACTACGTTATATGGTATAACGTTACAACGTATTACGTTATATCGAATAACGTTATAACGTATTACGTTATATGGTATAACGTTATAACGTATTACGTTATATGGAATATCGTTATAACGTATTATGTTATATACAATAACGTCATAACGTACTACGTTATATGGTATAACGTTGTAACGTATTACGTTATATGGAATAACGTTATAACGTATTATGTTATATACAATAACGTCATAACGTACTACGTTATATGGTATAACGTTATAACGTATTACGTTATATCGAATAACGTTATAACGTATTACGTTATATGGTATAACGTTATAACGTATTACGCTATATATAATATCGTTATATGGTATAACGTTATAACGTATTACGTTATATAACATAACGTTATAACGTATTACGATATATGGAATAACGTTGTAACGTATTATGTTATATACAATATCGTCATAACGTACTACGTTATATGGTATAACGTTATAACGTATTACGTTATATGGTATAAGGTTAGAACGTATTACGTTATATGGTATAACGTTATAACGTATTGTGTTATATACAATAACGTCATAACGTACTACGTTATATGGTATATCGTTATAACGTATTACGTTATATGGAATAACGTTATAACGTACTATGTTATATACAATAACGTCATAACGTACTACGTTATATGGTATAACGTTGTAACGTATTACGTTATATGGAATAACGTTATAACGTATTATGTTATATACAATAACGTCATAACGTACTACGTTATATGGTATAACGTTATAACGTATTACGTTATATGGAATAACGTTATAACGTATTATGTTATATACAATAACGTCATAACGTACTACGTTATATGGTATAACGTTATAACGTATTACGTTATATCGAATAACGTTATAACGTATTACGTTATATGGTATAACGTTATAACGTATTACGCTATATATAATATCGTTATATGGTATAACGTTATAACGTATTACGTTATATAACATAACGTTATAACGTATAACGATATATGGAATAACGTTGTAACGTATTATGTTATATACAATATCGTCATAACGTTCTACGTTATATGGTATAACGTTATAACGTATTACGTTATATGGTATAAGGTTAGAACGTATTACGTTATATGGTACAACGTTATAACGTATTGTGTTATATACAATAACGTCATAACGTACTACGTTATATGGTATAACGTTGTAACGTATTACGTTATATGGAATAACGTTATAACGTATTATGTTATATACAATAACGTCATAACGTACTACGTTATATGGTATAACGTTATAACGTATTTGTTATATCGAATAACGTTATAACGTATTACGTTATATGGTATAACGTTATAACGTATTACGTTATATGGAATAACGTTATAACGTATTATGTTATATACAATAACGTCATAACGTACTACGTTATATGGTATAACGTTATAACGTATTACGTTATATGGAATAACGTTATAACGTATTATGTTATATACAATAACGTCATAACGTACTACGTTATATGGTATAACGTTATAACGTATTACGTTATATGGAATAACGTTATAACGTATTATGTTATATACAATAACGTCATAACGTACTACGTTATATGGTATAACGTTGTAACGTATTACGTTATATGGAATAACGTTATAACGTACTATGTTATATACAATAACGTCATAACGTACTACGTTATATGGTATAACGTTGTAACGTATTACGTTATATGGAATAACGTTATAACGTATTATGTTATATACAATAACGTCATAACGTACTACGTTATATGGTATAACGTTATAACGTATTACGTTATATCGAATAACGTTATAACGTATTACGTTATATGGTATAACGTTATAACGTATTACGTTATATGGAATAACGTTATAACGTATTATGTTATATACAATAACGTCATAACGTACTACGTTATATGGTATAACGTTATAACGTATTACGTTATATGGAATAACGTTATAACGTATTATGTTATATACAATAACGTCATAACGTACTACGTTATATGGTATAACGTTGTAACGTATTACGTTATATGGAATAACGTTATAACGTACTATGTTATATACAATAACGTCATAACGTACTACGTTATATGGTATAACGTTGTAACGTATTACGTTATATGGAATAACGTTATAACGTATTATGTTATATACAATATCGTCATAACGTACTACGTTATATGGTATAACGTTATAACGTATTACGTTATATGGTATAAGGTTAGAACGTATTACGTTATATGGTATAACGTTATAACGTATTGTGTTATATACAATAACGTCATAACGTACTACGTTATATGGTATATCGTTATAACGTATTACGTTATATGGAATAACGTCATAACGTACTACGTTATATGGTATAACGTTGTAACGTATTACGTTATATGGAATAACGTTATAACGTATTATGTTATATACAATAACGTCATAACGTACTACGTTATATGGTATAACGTTATAACGTATTACGTTATATCGAATAACGTTATAACGTATTACGTTATATGGTATAACGTTATAACGTATTACGCTATATATAATATCGTTATATGGTATAACGTTATAACGTATTACGTTATATAACATAACGTTATAACGTATAACGATATATGGAATAACGTTGTAACGTATTATGTTATATACAATATCGTCATAACGTACTACGTTATATGGTATAACGTTATAACGTATTACGTTATATGGTATAAGGTTAGAACGTATTACGTTATATGGTACAACGTTATAACGTATTGTGTTATATACAATAACGTCATAACGTACTACGTTATATGGTATAACGTTATAACGTATTACGTTATATGGAATAACGTTATAACGTACTATGTTATATACAATAACGTCATAACGTACTACGTTATATGGTATAACGTTGTAACGTATTACGTTATATGGAATAACGTTATAACGTATTATGTTATATACAATAACGTCATAACGTACTACGTTATATGGTATAACGTTATAACGTATTACGTTATATCGAATAACGTTATAACATATTACGTTATATGGTATAACGTTATAACGTATTACGTTATATGGAATAACGTTATAACGTATTATGTTATATACAATAACGTCATAACGTACTACGTTATATGGTATAACGTTATAACGTATTACGTTATATGGAATAACGTTATAACGTATTATGTTATATACAATAACGTCATAACGTACTACGTTATATGGTATAACGTTATAACGTATTACGTTATATGGAATAACGTTATAACGTATTATGTTATATACAATAACGTCATAACGTACTACGTTATATGGTATAACGTTGTAACGTATTACGTTATATGGAATAACGTTATAACGTATTATGTTATATACAATAACGTCATAACTTACTACGTTATATGGTATAACGTTATAACGTATTACGTTATATCGAATAACGTTATAACGTATTACGTTATATGGTATAACGTTATAACGTATTACGCTATATATAATATCGTTATATGGTATAACGTTATAACGTATTACGTTATATGGTATATCGTTATAACGTATTACGTTATACGGTATAACGTTATAACGTATTACGTTATTTGGAATAACGTTATAACGTATTATGTTATATAAAATAACGTCGTAACGTAATACGTTACGTGGTATAACGTTATAACGTATTACGTTATATGAAATATCGTTATATGGTATAACATGATAACGTTATAACGTATTACGATATATAACATAACGTTATACCGTATTACGATATATGGAATAACGCTGTAACGTATTATGTTATATACAATATCGTCATAACGTACTACGTTATATGGTATAACGTTATAACGTCTTACGTTATATGGTATAAGGTTATAACGTATTACGTTATATGGTATAACGTTATAACGTATTGTGTTATATACAATAACGTCATAACGTACTACGTTATATGGTATAACGTTATAACGTATTACGTTATATGGAATAACGTTATAACGTACTATGTTATATACAATAACGTCATAACGTACTACGTTATATGGTATAACGTTGTAACGTATTACGTTATATGGAATAACGTTATAACGTATTATGTTATATACAATAACGTCATAACGTACTACGTTATATGGTATAACGTTATAACGTATTACGTTATATCGAATAACGTTATAACGTATTACGTTATATGGTATAACGTTATAACGTATTACGCTATATATAATATCGTTATATGGTATAACGTTATAACGTATTACGTTATATGGTATAACGTTATAACGTATTACGTTATACGGTATAACGTTATAACGTATTACGTTATTTGGAATAACGTTATAACGTATTATGATATATAAAATAACGTCGTAACGTAATACGTCACGTGGTATAACTTTATAACGTATTACGTTATATGAAATATCGTTATATGGTATAACATGATAACGTTATAACGTATTACGTTATATAACATAACGTTATAACGTATTACGATATATGGAATAACGTTGTAACGTATTATGTTATATACAATATCGTCATAACGTACTACGTTATATGGTATAACGTTATAACGTATTACGTTATATCGAATAACGTTATAACGTATTACGTTATATGGTATAACGTTATAACGTATTACGTTATATATAATATCGTTATATGGTATAACGTTATAACGTATTACGTTATATGGTATAACGTTTTAACGTATTACGTTATATCGAATAACGTTATAACGTATTACGTTATATGGTATAACGTTATAACGTATTACGCTATATATAATATCGTTATATGGTATAACGTTATAACGTATTACGTTATATGGTATAACGTTATAACGTATTACGTTATACGGTATAACGTTATAACGTATTACGTTATTTGGAATAACGTTATAACGTATTATGTTATATAAAATAACTTCGTAACGTAATACGTTACGTGGTATAACGTTATAACGTATTACGTTATATGAAATATCGTTATATGGTATAACATGATAACGTTATAACGTATTACGTTATATAACATAACATTATAACGTATTACGAAATATGGAATAACGTTGTAACGTATTATGTTATATACAATATCGTCATAACGTACTACGTTATATGGCATAACGTTATAACGTATTACGTTATATGGTATAAGGTTATAACGTATTACGTTATATGGAATAACGTTATAACGTATTATGTTATATACAATAACGTAATAACGTACTACATTATATGGTATAACGTTATAACGTATTACGTTATATGGAATAACGTTATAACGTACTATCTTATATACAATAACGTCATAACGTACTACGTTATATGGTATAACGTTATATCGTATTGCGTTATATCGAATAACGTTATAACGTATTACGTTATATGGTATAACGTTATAACGTATTACGCTATATATAATATCGTTATATGGCATAACGTTATAACGTATTACGTTATATAGTATAACGTTATAACGTATTACGTTATACGGTATAACGTTATAACGTATTACGTTATTTGGAATAACGTTATAACGTATTATGTTATATAAAATAACGTCGTAACGTAATACGTTACGTGGTATAACGTTATAACGTATTACGCTATATGAAATATCGTTATATGGTATAACATGATAACGTTATAACGTTTTACGTTATATAACATAACGTTATAACGTATTACGATATATGGAATAACGTTGTAACGTATTATGTTATATACAATAACGTCATAACGTACTACGTTATATGGTATAACGTTATAACGTATTACGTTATATGGAATAACGTTATAACGTACTATGTTATATACAATAACGTCATAACGTACTACGTTATATGGTATAACGTTGTAACGTATTACGTTATATGGAATAACGTTTTAACGTATTATGTTATATACAATAACGTCATAACGTACTACGTTATATGGTATAACGTTATAACGTATTACGTTATATCGAATAACGTTATAACGTATTACGTTATATGGTATAACGTTATAACGTATTACGCTATATATAATATCGTTATATGGTATAACGTTATAACGTATTACGTTATATGGTATAACGTTATAACGTATTACGTTATACGGTATAACGTTATAACGTATTACGTTATTTGGAATAACGATATAACGTATTATGATATATAAAATAACGTCGTAACGTAATACGTCACGTGGTATAACGTTATAACGTATTACGTTATATGAAATATCGTTATATGGTATAACATGATAACGTTATAACGTATTACGTCATATAACATAACGTTATAACGTATTACGATATATGGAATAACGTTGTAACGTATTATGTTATATACAATATCGTCATAACGTACTACGTTATATGGTATAACGTTATAACGTATTACGTTATATCGAATAACGTTATAACGTATTACGTTATATGGTATAACGTTATAACGTATTACGTTATATGGAATAACGTTATAACGTATTATGTTATATACAATAACGTCATAACGTACTACGTTATATGGTATAACGTTGTAACGTATTACGTTATATGGAATAACGTTATAACGTATTATGTTATATACAATAACGTCATAACGTACTACGTTATATGGTATAACGTTATAACGTATTACGTTATATCGAATAACGTTATAACGTATTACGTTATATGGTATAACGTTATAACGTATTACGCTATATATAATATCGTTATATGGTATAACGTTATAACGTATTACGTTATATAACATAACGTTATAACGTATTACGATATATGGAATAACGTTGTAACGTATTATGTTATATACAATATCGTCATAACGTACTACGTTATATGGTATAACGTTATAACGTATTACGTTATATGGTATAAGGTTAGAACGTATTACGTTATATGGTATAACGTTATAACGTATTGTGTTATATACAGTAACGTCATAACGTACTACGTTATATGGTATATCGTTATAACGTATTACGTTATATGGAATAACGTTATAACGTACTATGTTATATACAATAACGTCATAACGTACTACGTTATATGGTATAACGTTGTAACGTATTACGTTATATGGAATAACGTTATAACGTATTATGTTATATACAATAACGTCATAACGTACTACGTTATATGGTATAACGTTATAATGTATTACGTTATATCGAATAACGTTATAACGTATTACGTTATATGATATAACGTTATAACGTATTACGCTATATATAATTTCGTTATATGGTATAACGTTATAACGTATTACGTTATATAACATAACGTTATAACGTATTACGATATATGGAATAACGTTGTAACGTATTATGTTATATACAATATCGTCATAACGTACTACGTTATATGGTATAACGTTATAACGTATTACGTTATATGGTATAAGGTTAGAACGTATTACTTTATATGGTATAACGTTATAACGTATTGTGTTATATACAATAACGTCATAACGTACTACGTTATATGGTATAACGTTATAACGTATTACGTTATATGGAATAACGTTATAACGTACTATGTTATATACAATAACGTCATAACGTACTACGTTATATGGTATAACGTTGTAACGTATTACGTTATATGGAATAACGTTATAACGTATTATGTTATATACAATAACGTCATAACGTACTACGTTATATGGTATAACGTTATAACGTATTACGTTATATCGAATAACGTTATAACGTATTACGTTATATGGTATAACGTTATAACGTATTACGCTATATATAATATCGTTATATGGTATAACGTTATAACGTATTACGTTATATGGTATAACGTTATAACGTATTACGCTATATATAATATCGTTATATGGTATAACGTTATAACGTATTACGTTATATGGTATATCGTTATAACGTATTACGTTATACGGTATAACGTTATAACGTATTACGTTATTTGGAATTACGTTATAACGTATTATGTTATATAAAATAACGTCGTAACGTAATACGTTACGTGGTATAACGTTATAACGTATTACGTTATATGAAATATCGTTATATGGTATAACATGATAACGTTATAACGTATTACGTTATATAACATAACGTTATAACGTATTACGATATATGGAATAACGCTGTAACGTATTATGTTATATACAATATCGTCATAACGTACTACGTTATATGGTATAACGTTATAACGTCTTACGTTATATGGTATAAGGTTATAACGTATTACGTTATATGGTATAACGTTATAACGTATTGTGTTATATACAATAACGTCATAACGTACTACGTTATACGGTATAACGTTATAACGTATTACGTTATATGGAATAACGTTATAACGTACTATGTTATATACAATAACGTCATAACGTACTACGTTATATGGTATAACGTTGTAACGTATTACGTTATATGGAATAACGTTATAACGTATTATGTTATATACAATAACGTCATAACGTACTACGTTATATGGTATAACGTTATAACGTATTACGTTATATCGAATAACGTTATAACGTATTACGTTATATGGTATAACGTTATAACGTATTACGCTATATATAATATCGTTATATGGTATAACGTTATAACGTATTACGTTATATGGTATAACGTTATAACGTATTACGCTATATATAATATCGTTATATGGTATAACGTTATAACGTATTACGTTATATGGTATATCGTTATAACGTATTACGTTATACGGTATAACGTTATAACGTATTACGTTATTTGGAATAACGTTATAACGTATTATGTTATATAAAATAACGTCGTAACGTAATACGTTACGTGGTATAACGTTATAACGTATTACGTTATATGAAATATCGTTATATGGTATAACATGATAACGTTATAACGTATTACGTTATATAACATAACGTTATAACGTATTACGATATATGGAATAACGCTGTAACGTATTATGTTATATACAATATCGTCATAACGTACTACGTTATATGGTATAACGTTATAACGTCTTACGTTATATGGTATAAGGTTATAACGTATTACGTTATATGGTATAACGTTATAACGTATTGTGTTATATACAATAACGTCATAACGTACTACGTTATACGGTATAACGTTATAACGTATTACGTTATATGGAATAACGTTATAACGTACTATGTTATATACAATAACGTCATAACGTACTACGTTATATGGTATAACGTTGTAACGTATTACGTTATATGGAATAACGTTATAACGTATTATGTTATATACAATAACGTCATAACGTACCACGTTATATGGTATAACGTTATAACGTATTACGTTATATCGAATAACGTTATAACGTATTACGTTATATGGTATAACGTTATAACGTATTACGCTATATATAATATCGTTATATGGTATAACGTTATAACGTATTACGTTATATGGTATAACGTTATAACGTATTACGTTATACGGTATAACGTTATAACGTATTACGTTATTTGGAATAACGTTATAACGTATTATGATATATAAAATAACGTCGTAACGTAATACGTCACGTGGTATAACGTTATAACGTATTACGTTATATGAAATATCGTTATATGGTATAACATGATAACGTTATAACGTATTACGTTATATAACATAACGTTATAACGTATTACGATATATGGAATAACGTTGTAACGTATTATGTTATATACAATATCGTCATAACGTACTACGTTATATGGTATAACGTTATAACGTATTACGTTATATCGAATAACGTTATAACGTATTACGTTATATGGTATAACGTTATAACGTATTACGTTATATATAATATCGTTATATGGTATAACGTTATAACGTATTACGTTATATGGTATAACGTTATAACGTATTACGTTATATCGAATAACGTTATAACGTATTACGTTATATGGTATAACGTTATAACGTATTACGCTATATATAATTTCGTTATATGGTATAACGTTATAACGTATTACGTTATATGGTATAACGTTATAACGTATTACGTTATACGGTATAACGTTATAACGTATTACGTTATTTGGAATAACGTTATAACGTATTATGTTATATAAAATAACTTCGTAACGTAATACGTTACGTGGTATAACGTTATAACGTATTACGTTATATGAAATATCGTTATATGGTATAACATGATAACGTTATAACGTATTACGTTATATAACATAACATTATAACGTATTACGAAATATGGAATAACGTTGTAACGTATTATGTTATATACAATATCGTCATAACGTACTACGTTATATGGTATAACGTTATAACGTATTACGTTATATGGTATAAGGTTATAACGTATTACGTTATATGGAATAACGTTATAACGTATTATGTTATATACAATAACGTCATAACGTACTACGTTATATGGTAGAACGTTATAACGTATTACGTTATATGGAATAACGTTATAACGTACTATGTTATATACAATAACGTCATAACGTACTACGTTATATGGTATAACGTTATATCGTATTACGTTATATCGAATAACGTTATAACGTATTACGTTATATGGTATAACGTTATAACGTATTACGCTATATATAATATCGTTATATGGTATAACGTTATAACGTATTACGTTATATAGTATAACGTTATAACGTATTACGTTATACGGTACAACGTTATAACGTATTACGTTATTTGGAATAACGTTATAACGTATTATGTTATATAAAATAACGTCGTAACGTAATACGTTACGTGGTATAACGTTATAACGTATTACGCTATATGAAATATCGTTATATGGTATAACATGATAACGTTATAACGTTTTACGTTATATAACATAACGTTATAACGTATTACGATATATGGAATAACGTTGTAACGTATTATGTTATATACAATAACGTCATAACGTACTACGTTATATGGTATAACGTTATAACGTATTACGTTATATGGAATAACGTTATAACGTACTATGTTATATACAATAACGTCATAACGTACTACGTTATATGGTATAACGTTGTAACGTATTACGTTATATGGAATAACGTTATAACGTATTATGTTATATACAATAACGTCATAACGTACTACGTTATATGGTATAACGTTATAACGTATTACGTTATATCGAATAACGTTATAACGTATTACGTTATATGGTATAACGTTATAACGTATTACGCTATATATAATATCGTTATATGGTATAACGTTATAACGTATTACGTTATATGGTATAACGTTATAACGTATTACGTTATACGGTATAACGTTATAACGTATTACGTTATTTGGAATAACGTTATAACGTATTATGATATATAAAATAACGTCGTAACGTAATACGTCACGTAGTATAACGTTATAACGTATTACGTTATATGAAATATCGTTATATGGTATAACATGATAACGTTATAACGTATTACGTTATATAACATAACGTTATAACGTATTACGATATATGGAATAACGTTGTAACGTATTATGTTATATACAATATCGTCATAACGTACTACGTTATATGGTATAACGTTATAACGTATTACGTTATATCGAATAACGTTATAACGTATTACGTTATATGGTATAACGTTATAACGTATTACGTTATATGGAATAACGTTATAACGTACTATGTTATATACAATAACGTCATAACGTACTACGTTATATGGTATAACGTTGTAACGTATTACGTTATATGGAATAACGTTATAACGTATTATGTTATATACAATAACGTCATAACGTACTACGTTATATGGTATAACGTTGTAACGTATTACGTTATATGGAATAACGTTATAACGTATTATGTTATATACAATAACGTCATAACGTACTACGTTATATGGTATAACGTTATAACGTATTACGTTATATCGAATAACGTTATAACGTATTACGCTATATGATATAACGTTATAACGTATTACGCTATATATAATATCGTTATATGGTATAACGTTATAACGTATTACGTTATATAACATAACGTTATAACGTATTACGATATATGGAATAACGTTGTAACGTATTATGTTATATACAATATCGTCATAACGTACTACGTTATATGGTATAACGTTATAACGTATTACGTTATATGGTATAAGGTTAGAACGTATTACGTTATATGGTATAACGTTATAACGTATTGTGTTATATACAATAACGTCATAACGTACTACGTTATATGGTATAACGTTATAATGTATTACGTTATATGGAATAACGTTATAACGTACTATGTTATATACAATAACGTCATAACGTACTACGTTATATGGTATAACGTTGTAACGTATTACGTTATATGGAATAACGTTATAACGTATTATGTTATATACAATAACGTCATAACGTACTACGTTATATGGTATAACGTTATAACGTATTACGTTATATCGAATAACGTTATAACGTATTACGTTATATGGTATAACGTTATAACGTATTACGCTATATATAATATCGTTATATGGTATAACGTTATAACGTATTACGTTATATGGTATAACGTTATAACGTATTACGATATATGGAATAACGTTGTAACGTATTATGTTATATACAATATCGTCATAACGTACTACGTTATATGGTATAACGTTATAACGTATTACGTTATATGGTATAAGGTTATAACGTATTACGTTATATGGAATAACGTTATAACGTACTATGTTATATACAATAACGTCATAACGTACTACGTTATATGGTATAACGTTGTAACGTATTACGTTATATGGAATAACGTTATAACGTACTATGTTATATACAACAACGTCATAACGTACTACGATATATGGTATAACGTTGTAACGTATTACGTTATATGGAATAACGTTATAACGTATTGCGTTATATACAATAACGTCATAACGTACTACGTTATATGGTATAACGTTATAACGTATTATGTTATATACAATAACGTCATAACGTACTACGTTATATGGTATAACGTTATAACGTATTACGTTATATCGAATAACGTTATAACGTATTACGTTATATCGTTTAACGTTATAACGTATTACGCTATATATAATATCGTTATATGGTATAACGTTATAACGTATTACGTTATATGGTATAACGTTATAACGTATTACGATATATGGAATAACGATGTAACGTATTATGTTATATACAATATCGTCATAACGTACTACGTTATATGGTATAACGTTATAACGTATTACGTTATATGGTATAAGGTTATAACGTATTACGTTATATGGTATAACGTTATAACGTATTGTGTTATATACAATAACGTCATAACGTACTACGTTATATGGTATAACGTTATAACGTATTACGTTATATGGAATAATGTTATAACGTACTATGTTATATACAATAACGTCATAACGTACTACGTTATATGGTATAACGTTGTAACGTACTACGTTATGTGGAATAACGTTATAACGTATTATGTTATATACAATAACGTCATAACGTACTACGTTATATGGTATAACGTTATAACGTATTACGTTATATCGAATAACGTTATAACGTATTACGTTATATGGTATAACGTTATAACGTATTACGCTATATATAATATCGTTATATGGTATAACGTTATAACGTATTACGTTATATGGTATAACGTTATAACGTATTACGTTATACGGTATAACGTTATAACGTATTACGTTATTTGGAATAACGTTATAACGTATTATGATATATAAAATTACGTCGTAACGTAATACGTCACGTTGTATAACGTTATAACGTATTACGTTATATGAAATATCGTTATATGGTATAACATGATAACGTTATAACGTATTACGTTATATAACATAACGTTATAACGTATTACGATATATGGAATAACGTTGTAACGTATTATGTTATATACAATATCGTCATAACGTACTACGTTATATGGTATAACGTTATAACGTATTACGTTATATCGAATAACGTTATAACGTATTACGTTATATGGTATAACGTTATAACGTATTACGTTATATGGAATAACGTTATAACGTATTATGTTATATACAATAACGTCATAACGTACTACGTTATATGGTATAACGTTATAACGTATTACGTTATATCGAATAACGTTATAACGTATTACGTTATATGGTATAACCTTATAACGTATTACGCTATATATAATATCGTTATATGGTATAACGTTATAACGTATTACGTCATATGGTATAACGTTATAACGTGTTACGTTATACGGTATAACGTTATAACGTATTACGTTATTTGGAATAACGTTATAACGTATTATGATATATAAAATTACGTCGTAACGTAATACGTCACGTGGTATAACGTTATAACGTATTACGTTATATGAAATATCGTTATATGGTATAACATGATAACGTTATAACGTATTACGTTATATAACATAACGTTATAACGTATTACGATATATGGAATAACGTTGTAACGTATTATGTTATATACAATATCGTCATAACGTACTACGTTATATGGTATAACGTTATAACGTATTACGTTATATCGAATAACGTTATAACGTATTACGTTATATGGTATAACGTTATAACGTATTACGTTATATGGAATAACGTTATAACGTATTATGTTATATACAATAACGTCATAACGTACTACGTTATATGGTATAACGTTGTAACGTATTACGTTATATGGAATAACGTTATAACGTATTATGTTATATACAATAACGTCATAACGTACTACGTTATATGGTATAACGTTATAACGTATTACGTTATATCGAATAACGTTATAACGTATTACGTTATATGGTATAACGTTATAACGTATTACGCTATATATAATATCGTTATATGGTATAACGTTATAACGTATTACGTTATATAACATAACGTTATAACGTATAACGATATATGGAATAACGTTGTAACGTATTATGTTATATACAATATCGCCATAACGTACTACGTTATATGGTATAACGTTATAACGTGTTACGTTATATGGTATAAGGTTAGAACGTATTACGTTATATGGTATAACGTTATAACGTATTGTGTTATATACAATAACGTCATAACGTACTACGTTATATGGTATAACGTTATAACGTATTACGTTATATGGAATAACGTTATAACGTACTATGTTATATACAATAACGTCATAACGTACTACGTTATATGGTATAACGTTGTAACGTATTACGTTATATGGAATAACGTTATAACGTATTATGTTATATACAATAACGTCATAACGTACTACGTTATATGGTATAACGTTATAACGTATTACGTTATATCGAATAACGTTATAACGTATTACGTTATATGGTATAACGTTATAACGTATTACGCTATATATAATATCGTTATATGGTATAACGTTATAACGTATTACGTTATATGGTATAACGTTATAACGTATTACGATATATGGAATAACGTTGTAACGTATTATGTTATATACAATATCGTCATAACGTACTACGTTATATGGTATAACGTTATAACGTATTACGTTATATGGAATAACGTTATAACGTATTATGTTATATACAATAACGTCATAACGTACTACGTTATATGGTATAACGTTATAACGTATTACGTTATATCGAATAACGTTATAACGTATTACGTTATATGGTATAACGTTATAACGTATTACGTTATATATAATATCGTTATATGGTATAACGTTATAACGTATTGCGTTATTTGGAATAACGTTATAACGTATTATGATATATAAAATAACGTCGTAACGTAATACGTCACGTGGTATAACGTTATAACGTATTACGTTATATGAAATATCGTTATATGGTATAACATGATAACGTTATAACGTATTACGTTATATAACATAACGTTATAACGTATTACGATATATGGAATAACGTTGTGACGTATTATGTTATATACAATATCGTCATAACGTACTACGTTATATGGTATAACGTTATAACGTATTACGTTATATCGAATAACGTTATAACGTATTACGTTATATGGTATAACGTTATAACGTATTACGTTATATATAATATCGTTATATGGTATAACGTTATAACGTATTACGTTATATGGTATAACGCTATAACGTATTACGTTATATCGAATAACGTTATAACGTATTACGTTATATGGTATAACGTTATAACGTATTACGCTATATATAATATCGTTATATGGTATAACGTTATAACGTATTACGTTATATGGTATAACGTTATAACGTATTACGTTATACGGTATAACGTTATAACGTATTACGTTAGTTGGAATAACGTTATAACGTATTATGTTATATAAAATAACTTCGTAACGTAATACGTTACGTGGTATAACGTTATAACGTATTACGTTATATGAAATATCGTTATATGGTATAACATGATAACGTTATAACGTATTACGTTATATAACATAACATTATAACGTATTACGATATATGGAATAACGTTGTAACGTATTATGTTATATACAATATCGTCATAACGTACTACGTTATATGGTATAACGTTATAACGTATTACGTTATATGGTATAAGGTTATAACGTATTACGTTATATGGAATAACGTTATAACGTATTATGTTATATACAATAACGTCATAACGTACTACGTTATATGGTATAACGTTATAACGTATTACGTTATATGGAATAACGTTATAACGTACTATGTTATATACAATAACGTCATAACGTACTACGTTATATGGTATAACGTTATATCGTATTACGTTATATCGAATAACGTTATAACGTATTACGTTATATGGTATAACGTTATAACGTATTACGCTATATATAATATCGTTATATGGTATAACGTTATAACGTATTACGTTATATAGTATAACGTTATAACGTATTACGTTATACGGTATAACGTTATAACGTATTACGTTATATCGAATAACGTTATAACGAATTACGTTATATGGTATAACGTTATAACGTATTACGCTATATATAATATCGTTATATGGTATAACGTTATAACGTATTACGTTATATGGTATAACGTTATAACGTATTAAGTTATACGGTATAACGTTATAACGTATTACGTTATTTGGAATAACGTTATAACGTATTATGTTATATACAATAACGTCATAACGTACTACGTTATATGGTATAACGTTATAACGTATTACGTTATATGGAATAACGTTATAAAGTATTATGTTATATACAATAACGTCATAACGTACTACGTTATATGGTATAACGTTATAACGTATTACGTTATATGGAATAACGTTATAACGTACTATGTTATATACAATAACGTCATAACGTATTACGTTATATGGTATAACGTTATAACGTATTACGTTATATCGAATAACGTTATAACGTATTACGTTATATGGTATAACGTTATAACGTATTACGTTATATGGAATAACGTTATAACGTATTATTTTATATACAATAACGTCATAACGTACTACGTTATATGGTATAACGTTATAACGTATTACGTTATATGGAATAACGTTATAACGTATTATGTTATATACAATAACGTCATAACGTACTACGTTATATGGTATAACGTTATAACGTATTACGTTATATGGAATAACGTTATAACGTATTATGTTATATACAATAACGTCATAACGTACTACGTTATATGGTATAACGTTGTAACGTATTACGTTATATGGAATAACGTTATAACGTATTATGTTATATACAATAACGTCATAACGTACTACGTTATATGGTATAACGTTATAACGTATTACGTTATATCGAATAACGTTATAACGTATTACGTTATATACAATAACGTCATAACGTACTACGTTATATGGTATAACGTTATAACGTATTACGTTATATGGAATAACGTTATAACGTATTATGTTATATACAATAACGTCATAACGTACTACGTTATATGGTATAACGTTGTAACGTATTACGTTATATGGAATAACGTTATAACGTATTATGTTATATACAATAACGTCATAACGTACTACGTTATATGGTATAACGTTATAACGTATTACGTTATATCGAATAACGTTATAACGTATTACGTTATATGGTATAACGTTATAACGTATTACGCTATATATAATATCGTTATATGGTATAACGTTATAACGTATTACGTTATATGGTATATCGTTATAACGTATTACGTTATACGGTATAACGTTATAACGTATTGCGTTATTTGGAAAAACGTTATAACGTATTATGTTATATAAAATAACGTCGTAACGTAATACGTTACGTGGTATAACGTTATAACGTATTACGTTATATGAAATATCGTTATATGGTATAACATGATAACGTTATAACGTATTACGTTATATAACATAACGTTATAACGTATTACGATATATGGAATAACGCTGTAACGTATTATGTTATATACAATATCGTCATAACGTACTACGTTATATGGTATAACGTTATAACATCTTACGTTATATGGTATAAGGTTATAACGTATTACGTTATATGGTATAACGTTATAACGTATTGTGTTATATACAATAACGTCATAACGTAATACGTTATATGGTATAACGTTATAACGTATTACGTTATATGGAATAACGTTATAACGTACTATGTTATATACAATAACGTCATAACGTACTACGTTATATGGTATAACGTTGTAACGTATTACGTTATATGGAATAACGTTATAACGTATTATGTTATATACAATAACGTCATAACGTACTACGTTATATGGTATAACGTTATAACGTATTACGTTATATCGAATAACGTTATAACGTATTACGTTATATGGTATAACGTTATAACGTATTACGCTATATATAATATCGTTATATGGTATAACGTTATAACGTATTACGTTATATGGTATAACGTTATAACGTATTACGTTATACGGTATAACGTTATAACGTATTACGTTATTTGGAATAACGTTATAACGTATTATGATATATAAAATAACGTCGTAACGTAATACGTCACGTGGTATAACGTTATAACGTATTTCGTTATATGAAATATCGTTATATGGTATAACATGATAACGTTATAACGTATTACGTTATATAACATAACGTTATAACGTATTACGATATATGGAATAACGTTGTAACGTATTATGTTATATACAATATCGTCATAACGTACTACGTTATATGGTATAACGTTATAACGTATTACGTTATATCGAATAACGTTATAACGTATTACGTTATATGGTATAACGTTATAACGTATTACGTTATATATAATATCGTTATATGGTATAACGTTATAACGTATTACGTTATATGGTATAACGCTATAACGTATTACGTTATATCGAATAACGTTATAACGTATTACGTTATATGGTATAACGTTATAACGTATTACGCTATATATAATATCGTTATATGGTATAACGTTATAACGTATTACGTTATATGGTATAACGTTATAACGTATTACGTTATACGGTATAACGTTATAACGTATTACGTTAGTTGGAATAACGTTATAACGTATTATGTTATATAAAATAACTTCGTAACGTAATACGTTACGTGGTATAACGTTATAACGTATTACGTTATATGAAATATCGTTATATGGTATAACATGATAACGTTATAACGTATTACGTTATATAACATAACATTATAACGTATTACGATATATGGAATAACGTTGTAACGTATTATGTTATATACAATATCGTCATAACGTACTACGTTATATGGTATAACGTTATAACGTATTACGTTATATGGTATAAGGTTATAACGTATTACGTTATATGGAATAACGTTATAACGTATTATGTTATATACAATAACGTCATAACGTACTACGTTATATGGTATAACGTTATAACGTATTACGTTATATGGAATAACGTTATAACGTACTATGTTATATACAATAACGTCATAACGTACTACGTTATATGGTATAACGTTATATCGTATTACGTTATATCGAATAACGTTATAACGTATTACGTTATATGGTATAACGTTATAACGTATTACGCTATATATAATATCGTTATATGGTATAACGTTATAACGTATTACGTTATATAGTATAACGTTATAACGTATTACGTTATACGGTATAACGTTATAACGTATTACGTTATTTGGAATAACGTTATAACGTATTATGTTATATAAAATAACGTCGTAACGTAATACGTTACGTGGTATAACGTTATAACGTATTACGCTATATGAAATATCGTTATATGGTATAACATGATAACGTTATAACGTTTTACGTTATATAACATAACGTTATAACGTATTACGATATATGGAATAACGTTGTAACGTATTATGTTATATACAATATCGTCATAACGTACTACGTTATATGGTATAACGTTATAACGTATTACGTTATATGGTATAAGGTTATAACGTATTACGTTATATGGTATAACGTTATAACGTATTACTTTATTTGGAATAACGTTATAACGTATTATGCTATATAAAATAACGTCATAACGTACTACGTTATATGGTATAACGTTATAACGTATTACGTTATATCGAATAACGTTATAACGAATTACGTTATATGGTATAACGTTATAACGTATTACGCTATATATAATATCGTTATATGGTATAACGTTATAACGTATTACGTTATATGGTATAACGTTATAACGTATTAAGTTATACGGTATAACGTTATAACGTATTACGTTATTTGGAATAACGTTATAACGTATTATGTTATATACAATAACGTCATAACGTACTACGTTATATGGTATAACGTTATAACGTATTACGTTATATGGAATAACGTTATAAAGTATTATGTTATATACAATAACGTCATAACGTACTACGTTATATGGTATAACGTTATAACGTATTACGTTATATGGAATAACGTTATAACGTACTATGTTATATACAATAACGTCATAACGTATTACGTTATATGGTATAACGGTATAACGTAATACGTTATATCGAATAACGTTATAACGTATTACGTTATATGGTATAACGTTATAACGTATTACGTTATATGGAATAACGTTATAACGTATTATTTTATATACAATAACGTCATAACGTACTACGTTATATGGTATAACGTTATAACGTATTACGTTATATGGAATAACGTTATAACGTATTATGTTATATACAATAACGTCATAACGTACTACGTTATATGGTATAACGTTATAACGTATTACGTTATATGGAATAACGTTATAACGTATTATGTTATACACAATAACGTCATAACGTACTACGTTATATGGTATAACGTTGTAACGTATTACGTTATATGGAATAACGTTATAACGTATTATGTTATATACAATAACGTCATAACGTACTACGTTATATGGTATAACGTTATAACGTATTACGTTATATCGAATAACGTTATAACGTATTACGTTATATGGTATAACGTTATAACGTCTTACGCTATATATAATATCGTTATATGGTATAACGTTATAACGTATTACGTTATATGGTATAACGTTATAACGTATTACGTTATACGGTATAACGTTATAACGTATTACGTTATTTGGAATAACGTTATAACGTATTATGTTATATAAAATAACGTCGTAACGTAATACGTTACGTGGTATAACGTTATAACGTATTACGTTATATGAAATATCGTAATATGGTATAACATGATAACGTTATAACGTATTACGTTATATAACATAACGTTATAACGTATTACGATATATGGAATAACGCTGTAACGTATTATGTTATATACAATATCGTCATAACGTACTACGTTATATGGTATAACGTTATAACGTATTACGTTACATGGTATAAGGTTATAACGTATTACGTTATATGGTATAACGTTATAACGTATTGTGTTATATACAATAACGTCATAACGTACTACGTTATATGGTATAACGTTATAACGTATTACGTTATATGGAATAACGTTATAACGTACTATGTTATATACAATAACGTCATAACGTACTACGTTATATGGTATAACGTTATATCGTATTACGTTATATCGAATAACGTTATAACGTATTACGTTATATGGTATAACGTTATAACGTATTACGCTATATATAATATCGTTATATGGTATAACGTTATAACGTATTACGTTATATAGTATAACGTTATAACGTATTACGTTATACGGTATAACGTTATAACGTATTACGTTATATCGAATAACGTTATAACGAATTACGTTATATGGTATAACGTTATAACGTATTACGCTATATATAATATCGTTATATGGTATAACGTTATAACGTATTACGTTATATGGTATAACGTTATAACGTATTAAGTTATACGGTATAACGTTATAACGTATTACGTTATTTGGAATAACGTTATAACGTATTATGTTATATACAATAACGTCATAACGTACTACGTTATATGGTATAACGTTATAACGTATTACGTTAT
This sequence comes from Bombus vancouverensis nearcticus, assembly GCF_051014615.1. Classification (NCBI taxonomy): domain Eukaryota; kingdom Metazoa; phylum Arthropoda; class Insecta; order Hymenoptera; family Apidae; genus Bombus; species Bombus vancouverensis. The sequence continues at coordinate 4,358,854 of NC_134920.1, forward strand.
ATGAAATATCGTTATATGGTATAACATGATAACGTTATAACGTATTACGTTATATAACATAACATTATAACGTATTACGATATATGGAATAACGTTGTAACGTATTATGTTATATACAATATCGTCATAACGTACTACGTTATATGGTATAACGTTATAACGTATTACGTTATATGGTATAAGGTTATAACGTATTACGTTAGTTGGAATAACGTTATAACGTATTATGTTATATAAAATAACTTCGTAACGTAATACGTTACGTGGTATAACGTTATAACGTATTACGTTATATGAAATATCGTTATATGGTATAACATGATAACGTTATAACGTATTACGTTATATAACATAACATTATAACGTATTACGATATATGGAATAACGTTGTAACGTATTATGTTATATACAATATCGTCATAACGTACTACGTTATATGGTATAACGTTATAACGTATTACGTTATATGGTATAAGGTTATAACGTATTACGTTATATGGAATAACGTTATAACGTATTATGTTATATACAATAACGTCATAACGTACTACGTTATATGGTATAACGTTATAACGTATTACGTTATATGGAATAACGTTATAACGTACTATGTTATATACAATAACGTCATAACGTACTACGTTATATGGTATAACGTTATATCGTATTACGTTATATCGAATAACGTTATAACGTATTACGTTATATGGTATAACGTTATAACGTATTACGCTATATATAATATCGTTATATGGTATAACGTTATAACGTATTACGTTATATAGTATAACGTTATAACGTATTACGTTATACGGTATAACGTTATAACGTATTACGTTATTTGGAATAACGTTATAACGTATTATGTTATATAAAATAACGTCGTAACGTAATACGTTACGTGGTATAACGTTATAACGTATTACGCTATATGAAATATCGTTATATGGTATAACATGATAACGTTATAACGTTTTACGTTATATAACATAACGTTATAACGTATTACGATATATGGAATAACGTTGTAACGTATTATGTTATATACAATATCGTCATAACGTACTACGTTATATGGTATAACGTTATAACGTATTACGTTATATGGTATAAGGTTATAACGTATTACGTTATATGGTATAACGTTATAACGTATTACTTTATTTGGAATAACGTTATAACGTATTATGCTATATAAAATAACGTCATAACGTACTACGTTATATGGTATAACGTTATAACGTATTACGTTATATCGAATAACGTTATAACGAATTACGTTATATGGTATAACGTTATAACGTATTACGCTATATATAATATCGTTATATGGTATAACGTTATAACGTATTACGTTATATGGTATAACGTTATAACGTATTAAGTTATACGGTATAACGTTATAACGTATTACGTTATTTGGAATAACGTTATAACGTATTATGTTATATACAATAACGTCATAACGTACTACGTTATATGGTATAACGTTATAACGTATTACGTTATATGGAATAACGTTATAAAGTATTATGTTATATACAATAACGTCATAACGTACTACGTTACATGGTATAACGTTATAACGTATTACGTTATATGGAATAACGTTATAACGTACTATGTTATATACAATAACGTCATAACGTATTACGTTATATGGTATAACGCTATAACGTATTACGTTATATCGAATAACGTTATAACGTATTACGTTATATGGTATAACGTTATAACGTATTACGCTATATATAATATCGTTATATGGTATAACGTTATAACGTATTACGTTATATGGTATAACGTTATAACGTATTACGTTATACGGTATAACGTTATAACGTATTACGTTAGTTGGAATAACGTTATAACGTATTATGTTATATAAAATAACTTCGTAACGTAATACGTTACGTGGTATAACGTTATAACGTATTACGTTATATGAAATATCGTTATATGGTATAACATGATAACGTTATAACGTATTACGTTATATAACATAACATTATAACGTATTACGATATATGGAATAACGTTGTAACGTATTATGTTATATACAATATCGTCATAACGTACTACGTTATATGGTATAACGTTATAACGTATTACGTTATATGGTATAAGGTTATAACGTATTACGTTATATGGAATAACGTTATAACGTATTATGTTATATACAATAACGTCATAACGTACTACGTTATATGGTATAACGTTATAACGTATTACGTTATATGGAATAACGTTATAACGTACTATGTTATATACAATAACGTCATAACGTACTACGTTATATGGTATAACGTTATATCGTATTACGTTATATCGAATAACGTTATAACGTATTACGTTATATGGTATAACGTTATAACGTATTACGCTATATATAATATCGTTATATGGTATAACGTTATAACGTATTACGTTATATAGTATAACGTTATAACGTATTACGTTATACGGTATAACGTTATAACGTATTACGTTATATCGAATAACGTTATAACGAATTACGTTATATGGTATAACGTTATAACGTATTACGCTATATATAATATCGTTATATGGTATAACGTTATAACGTATTACGTTATATGGTATAACGTTATAACGTATTAAGTTATACGGTATAACGTTATAACGTATTACGTTATTTGGAATAACGTTATAACGTATTATGTTATATACAATAACGTCATAACGTACTACGTTATATGGTATAACGTTATAACGTATTACGTTATATGGAATAACGTTATAAAGTATTATGTTATATACAATAACGTCATAACGTACTACGTTATATGGTATAACGTTATAACGTATTACGTTATATGGAATAACGTTATAACGTACTATGTTATATACAATAACGTCATAACGTATTACGTTATATGGTATAACGTTATAACGTATTACGTTATATCGAATAACGTTATAACGTATTACGTTATATGGTATAACGTTATAACGTATTACGTTATATGGTATAACGTTATAACGTATTACGTTATATGGAATAACGTTATAACGTATTATTTTATATACAATAACGTCATAACGTACTACGTTATATGGTATAACGTTATAACGTATTACGTTATATGGAATAACGTTATAACGTATTATGTTATATACAATAACGTCATAACGTACTACGTTATATGGTATAACGTTATAACGTATTACGTTATATGGAATAACGTTATAACGTATTATGTTATATACAATAACGTCATAACGTACTACGTTATATGGTATAACGTTGTAACGTATTACGTTATATGGAATAACGTTATAACGTATTATGTTATATACAATAACGTCATAACGTACTACGTTATATGGTATAACGTTATAACGTATTACGTTATATCGAATAACGTTATAACGTATTACGTTATATACAATAACGTCATAACGTACTACGTTATATGGTATAACGTTATAACGTATTACGTTATATGGAATAACGTTATAACGTATTATGTTATATACAATAACGTCATAACGTACTACGTTATATGGTATAACGTTGTAACGTATTACGTTATATGGAATAACGTTATAACGTATTATGTTATATACAATAACGTCATAACGTACTACGTTATATGGTATAACGTTATAACGTATTACGTTATATCGAATAACGTTATAACGTATTACGTTATATGGTATAACGTTATAACGTATTACGCTATATATAATATCGTTATATGGTATAACGTTATAACGTATTACGTTATATGGTATATCGTTATAACGTATTACGTTATACGGTATAACGTTATAACGTATTGCGTTATTTGGAAAAACGTTATAACGTATTATGTTATATAAAATAACGTCGTAACGTAATACGTTACGTGGTATAACGTTATAACGTATTACGTTATATGAAATATCGTTATATGGTATAACATGATAACGTTATAACGTATTACGTTATATAACATAACGTTATAACGTATTACGATATATGGAATAACGCTGTAACGTATTATGTTATATACAATATCGTCATAACGTACTACGTTATATGGTATAACGTTATAACATCTTACGTTATATGGTATAAGGTTATAACGTATTACGTTATATGGTATAACGTTATAACGTATTGTGTTATATACAATAACGTCATAACGTAATACGTTATATGGTATAACGTTATAACGTATTACGTTATATGGAATAACGTTATAACGTACTATGTTATATACAATAACGTCATAACGTACTACGTTATATGGTATAACGTTGTAACGTATTACGTTATATGGAATAACGTTATAACGTATTATGTTATATACAATAACGTCATAACGTACTACGTTATATGGTATAACGTTATAACGTATTACGTTATATCGAATAACGTTATAACGTATTACGTTATATGGTATAACGTTATAACGTATTACGCTATATATAATATCGTTATATGGTATAACGTTATAACGTATTACGTTATATGGTATAACGTTATAACGTATTACGTTATACGGTATAACGTTATAACGTATTACGTTATTTGGAATAACGTTATAACGTATTATGATATATAAAATAACGTCGTAACGTAATACGTCACGTGGTATAACGTTATAACGTATTTCGTTATATGAAATATCGTTATATGGTATAACATGATAACGTTATAACGTATTACGTTATATAACATAACGTTATAACGTATTACGATATATGGAATAACGTTGTAACGTATTATGTTATATACAATATCGTCATAACGTACTACGTTATATGGTATAACGTTATAACGTATTACGTTATATCGAATAACGTTATAACGTATTACGTTATATGGTATAACGTTATAACGTATTACGTTATATATAATATCGTTATATGGTATAACGTTATAACGTATTACGTTATATGGTATAACGCTATAACGTATTACGTTATATCGAATAACGTTATAACGTATTACGTTATATGGTATAACGTTATAACGTATTACGCTATATATAATATCGTTATATGGTATAACGTTATAACGTATTACGTTATATGGTATAACGTTATAACGTATTACGTTATACGGTATAACGTTATAACGTATTACGTTAGTTGGAATAACGTTATAACGTATTATGTTATATAAAATAACTTCGTAACGTAATACGTTACGTGGTATAACGTTATAACGTATTACGTTATATGAAATATCGTTATATGGTATAACATGATAACGTTATAACGTATTACGTTATATAACATAACATTATAACGTATTACGATATATGGAATAACGTTGTAACGTATTATGTTATATACAATATCGTCATAACGTACTACGTTATATGGTATAACGTTATAACGTATTACGTTATATGGTATAAGGTTATAACGTATTACGTTATATGGAATAACGTTATAACGTATTATGTTATATACAATAACGTCATAACGTACTACGTTATATGGTATAACGTTATAACGTATTACGTTATATGGAATAACGTTATAACGTACTATGTTATATACAATAACGTCATAACGTACTACGTTATATGGTATAACGTTATATCGTATTACGTTATATCGAATAACGTTATAACGTATTACGTTATATGGTATAACGTTATAACGTATTACGCTATATATAATATCGTTATATGGTATAACGTTATAACGTATTACGTTATATAGTATAACGTTATAACGTATTACGTTATACGGTATAACGTTATAACGTATTACGTTATTTGGAATAACGTTATAACGTATTATGTTATATAAAATAACGTCGTAACGTAATACGTTACGTGGTATAACGTTATAACGTATTACGCTATATGAAATATCGTTATATGGTATAACATGATAACGTTATAACGTTTTACGTTATATAACATAACGTTATAACGTATTACGATATATGGAATAACGTTGTAACGTATTATGTTATATACAATATCGTCATAACGTACTACGTTATATGGTATAACGTTATAACGTATTACGTTATATGGTATAAGGTTATAACGTATTACGTTATATGGTATAACGTTATAACGTATTACTTTATTTGGAATAACGTTATAACGTATTATGCTATATAAAATAACGTCATAACGTACTACGTTATATGGTATAACGTTATAACGTATTACGTTATATCGAATAACGTTATAACGAATTACGTTATATGGTATAACGTTATAACGTATTACGCTATATATAATATCGTTATATGGTATAACGTTATAACGTATTACGTTATATGGTATAACGTTATAACGTATTAAGTTATACGGTATAACGTTATAACGTATTACGTTATTTGGAATAACGTTATAACGTATTATGTTATATACAATAACGTCATAACGTACTACGTTACATGGTATAACGTTATAACGTATTACGTTATATGGAATAACGTTATAAAGTATTATGTTATATACAATAACGTCATAACGTACTACGTTATATGGTATAACGTTATAACGTATTACGTTATATGGAATAACGTTATAACGTACTATGTTATATACAATAACGTCATAACGTATTACGTTATATGGTATAACGCTATAACGTATTACGTTATATCGAATAACGTTATAACGTATTACGTTATATGGTATAACGTTATAACGTATTACGCTATATATAATATCGTTATATGGTATAACGTTATAACGTATTACGTTATATGGTATAACGTTATAACGTATTACGTTATACGGTATAACGTTATAACGTATTACGTTAGTTGGAATAACGTTATAACGTATTATGTTATATAAAATAACTTCGTAACGTAATACGTTACGTGGTATAACGTTATAACGTATTACGTTATATGAAATATCGTTATATGGTATAACATGATAACGTTATAACGTATTACGTTATATAACATAACATTATAACGTATTACGATATATGGAATAACGTTGTAACGTATTATGTTATATACAATATCGTCATAACGTACTACGTTATATGGTATAACGTTATAACGTATTACGTTATATGGTATAAGGTTATAACGTATTACGTTATATGGAATAACGTTATAACGTATTATGTTATATACAATAACGTCATAACGTACTACGTTATATGGTATAACGTTATAACGTATTACGTTATATGGAATAACGTTATAACGTACTATGTTATATACAATAACGTCATAACGTACTACGTTATATGGTATAACGTTATATCGTATTACGTTATATCGAATAACGTTATAACGTATTACGTTATATGGTATAACGTTATAACGTATTACGCTATATATAATATCGTTATATGGTATAACGTTATAACGTATTACGTTATATAGTATAACGTTATAACGTATTACGTTATACGGTATAACGTTATAACGTATTACGTTATATCGAATAACGTTATAACGAATTACGTTATATGGTATAACGTTATAACGTATTACGCTATATATAATATCGTTATATGGTATAACGTTATAACGTATTACGTTATATGGTATAACGTTATAACGTATTAAGTTATACGGTATAACGTTATAACGTATTACGTTATTTGGAATAACGTTATAACGTATTATGTTATATACAATAACGTCATAACGTACTACGTTATATGGTATAACGTTATAACGTATTACGTTATATGGAATAACGTTATAAAGTATTATGTTATATACAATAACGTCATAACGTACTACGTTATATGGTATAACGTTATAACGTATTACGTTATATGGAATAACGTTATAACGTACTATGTTATATACAATAACGTCATAACGTATTACGTTATATGGTATAACGTTATAACGTATTACGTTATATCGAATAACGTTATAACGTATTACGTTATATGGTATAACGTTATAACGTATTACGTTATATGGAATAACGTTATAACGTATTATTTTATATACAATAACGTCATAACGTACTACGTTATATGGTATAACGTTATAACGTATTACGTTATATGGAATAACGTTATAACGTATTATGTTATATACAATAACGTCATAACGTACTACGTTATATGGTATAACGTTATAACGTATTACGTTATATGGAATAACGTTATAACGTATTATGTTATATACAATAACGTCATAACGTACTACGTTATATGGTATAACGTTGTAACGTATTACGTTATATGGAATAACGTTATAACGTATTATGTTATATACAATAACGTCATAACGTACTACGTTATATGGTATAACGTTATAACGTATTACGTTATATCGAATAACGTTATAACGTATTACGTTATATACAATAACGTCATAACGTACTACGTTATATGGTATAACGTTATAACGTATTACGTTATATGGAATAACGTTATAACGTATTATGTTATATACAATAACGTCATAACGTACTACGTTATATGGTATAACGTTGTAACGTATTACGTTATATGGAATAACGTTATAACGTATTATGTTATATACAATAACGTCATAACGTACTACGTTATATGGTATAACGTTATAACGTATTACGTTATATCGAATAACGTTATAACGTATTACGTTATATGGTATAACGTTATAACGTATTACGCTATATATAATATCGTTATATGGTATAACGTTATAACGTATTACGTTATATGGTATATCGTTATAACGTATTACGTTATACGGTATAACGTTATAACGTATTGCGTTATTTGGAAAAACGTTATAACGTATTATGTTATATAAAATAACGTCGTAACGTAATACGTTACGTGGTATAACGTTATAACGTATTACGTTATATGAAATATCGTTATATGGTATAACATGATAACGTTATAACGTATTACGTTATATAACATAACGTTATAACGTATTACGATATATGGAATAACGTTGTAACGTATTATGTTATATACAATATCGTCATAACGTACTACGTTATATGGTATAACGTTATAACGTATTACGTTATATGGTATAAGGTTATAACGTATTACGTTATATGGTATAACGTTATAACGTATTACTTTATTTGGAATAACGTTATAACGTATTATGCTATATAAAATAACGTCATAACGTACTACGTTATATGGTATAACGTTATAACGTATTACGTTATATCGAATAACGTTATAACGAATTACGTTATATGGTATAACGTTATAACGTATTACGCTATATATAATATCGTTATATGGTATAACGTTATAACGTATTACGCTATATATAATATCGTTATATGGTATAACGTTATAACGTATTAAGTTATACGGTATAACGTTATAACGTATTACGTTATTTGGAATAACGTTATAACGTATTATGTTATATACAATAACGTCATAACGTACTACGTTACATGGTATAACGTTATAACGTATTACGTTATATGGAATAACGTTATAAAGTATTATGTTATATACAATAACGTCATAACGTACTACGTTATATGGTATAACGTTATAACGTATTACGTTATATGGAATAACGTTATAACGTACTATGTTATATACAATAACGTCATAACGTATTACGTTATATGGTATAACGCTATAACGTATTACGTTATATCGAATAACGTTATAACGTATTACGTTATATGGTATAACGTTATAACGTATTACGCTATATATAATATCGTTATATGGTATAACGTTATAACGTATTACGTTATATGGTATAACGTTATAACGTATTACGTTATACGGTATAACGTTATAACGTATTACGTTAGTTGGAATAACGTTATAACGTATTATGTTATATAAAATAACTTCGTAACGTAATACGTTACGTGGTATAACGTTATAACGTATTACGTTATATGAAATATCGTTATATGGTATAACATGATAACGTTATAACGTATTACGTTATATAACATAACATTATAACGTATTACGATATATGGAATAACGTTGTAACGTATTATGTTATATACAATATCGTCATAACGTACTACGTTATATGGTATAACGTTATAACGTATTACGTTATATGGTATAAGGTTATAACGTATTACGTTATATGGAATAACGTTATAACGTATTATGTTATATACAATAACGTCATAACGTACTACGTTATATGGTATAACGTTATAACGTATTACGTTATATGGAATAACGTTATAACGTACTATGTTATATACAATAACGTCATAACGTACTACGTTATATGGTATAACGTTATATCGTATTACGTTATATGGTATAACGTTATAACGTATTAAGTTATACGGTATAACGTTATAACGTATTACGTTATTTGGAATAACGTTATAACGTATTATGTTATATACAATAACGTCATAACGTACTACGTTATATGGTATAACGTTATAACGTATTACGTTATATGGAATAACGTTATAAAGTATTATGTTATATACAATAACGTCATAACGTACTACGTTATATGGTATAACGTTATAACGTATTACGTTATATGGAATAACGTTATAACGTACTATGTTATATACAATAACGTCATAACGTATTACGTTATATGGTATAACGTTATAACGTATTACGTTATATCGAATAACGTTATAACGTATTACGTTATATGGTATAACGTTATAACGTATTACGTTATATGGAATAACGTTATAACGTATTATTTTATATACAATAACGTCATAACGTACTACGTTATATGGTATAACGTTATAACGTATTACGTTATATGGAATAACGTTATAACGTATTATGTTATATACAATAACGTCATAACGTACTACGTTATATGGTATAACGTTATAACGTATTACGTTATATGGAATAACGTTATAACGTATTATGTTATATACAATAACGTCATAACGTACTACGTTATATGGTATAACGTTGTAACGTATTACGTTATATGGAATAACGTTATAACGTATTATGTTATATACAATAACGTCATAACGTACTACGTTATATGGTATAACGTTATAACGTATTACGTTATATCGAATAACGTTATAACGTATTACGTTATATACAATAACGTCATAACGTACTACGTTATATGGTATAACGTTATAACGTATTACGTTATATGGAATAACGTTATAACGTATTATGTTATATACAATAACGTCATAACGTACTACGTTATATGGTATAACGTTGTAACGTATTACGTTATATGGAATAACGTTATAACGTATTATGTTATATACAATAACGTCATAACGTACTACGTTATATGGTATAACGTTATAACGTATTACGTTATATCGAATAACGTTATAACGTATTACGTTATATGGTATAACGTTATAACGTATTACGCTATATATAATATCGTTATATGGTATAACGTTATAACGTATTACGTTATATGGTATATCGTTATAACGTATTACGTTATACGGTATAACGTTATAACGTATTGCGTTATTTGGAAAAACGTTATAACGTATTATGTTATATAAAATAACGTCGTAACGTAATACGTTACGTGGTATAACGTTATAACGTATTACGTTATATGAAATATCGTTATATGGTATAACATGATAACGTTATAACGTATTACGTTATATAACATAACGTTATAACGTATTACGATATATGGAATAACGCTGTAACGTATTATGTTATATACAATATCGTCATAACGTACTACGTTATATGGTATAACGTTATAACATCTTACGTTATATGGTATAAGGTTATAACGTATTACGTTATATGGTATAACGTTATAACGTATTGTGTTATATACAATAACGTCATAACGTAATACGTTATATGGTATAACGTTATAACGTATTACGTTATATGGAATAACGTTATAACGTACTATGTTATATACAATAACGTCATAACGTACTACGTTATATGGTATAACGTTGTAACGTATTACGTTATATGGAATAACGTTATAACGTATTATGTTATATACAATAACGTCATAACGTACTACGTTATATGGTATAACGTTATAACGTATTACGTTATATCGAATAACGTTATAACGTATTACGTTATATGGTATAACGTTATAACGTATTACGCTATATATAATATCGTTATATGGTATAACGTTATAACGTATTACGTTATATGGTATAACGTTATAACGTATTACGTTATACGGTATAACGTTATAACGTATTACGTTATTTGGAATAACGTTATAACGTATTATGATATATAAAATAACGTCGTAACGTAATACGTCACGTGGTATAACGTTATAACGTATTTCGTTATATGAAATATCGTTATATGGTATAACATGATAACGTTATAACGTATTACGTTATATAACATAACGTTATAACGTATTACGATATATGGAATAACGTTGTAACGTATTATGTTATATACAATATCGTCATAACGTACTACGTTATATGGTATAACGTTATAACGTATTACGTTATATCGAATAACGTTATAACGTATTACGTTATATGGTATAACGTTATAACGTATTACGTTATATATAATATCGTTATATGGTATAACGTTATAACGTATTACGTTATATGGTATAACGCTATAACGTATTACGTTATATCGAATAACGTTATAACGTATTACGTTATATGGTATAACGTTATAACGTATTACGCTATATATAATATCGTTATATGGTATAACGTTATAACGTATTACGTTATATGGTATAACGTTATAACGTATTACGTTATACGGTATAACGTTATAACGTATTACGTTAGTTGGAATAACGTTATAACGTATTATGTTATATAAAATAACTTCGTAACGTAATACGTTACGTGGTATAACGTTATAACGTATTACGTTATATGAAATATCGTTATATGGTATAACATGATAACGTTATAACGTATTACGTTATATAACATAACATTATAACGTATTACGATATATGGAATAACGTTGTAACGTATTATGTTATATACAATATCGTCATAACGTACTACGTTATATGGTATAACGTTATAACGTATTACGTTATATGGTATAAGGTTATAACGTATTACGTTATATGGAATAACGTTATAACGTATTATGTTATATACAATAACGTCATAACGTACTACGTTATATGGTATAACGTTATAACGTATTACGTTATATGGAATAACGTTATAACGTACTATGTTATATACAATAACGTCATAACGTACTACGTTATATGGTATAACGTTATATCGTATTACGTTATATCGAATAACGTTATAACGTATTACGTTATATGGTATAACGTTATAACGTATTACGCTATATATAATATCGTTATATGGTATAACGTTATAACGTATTACGTTATATAGTATAACGTTATAACGTATTACGTTATACGGTATAACGTTATAACGTATTACGTTATTTGGAATAACGTTATAACGTATTATGTTATATAAAATAACGTCGTAACGTAATACGTTACGTGGTATAACGTTATAACGTATTACGCTATATGAAATATCGTTATATGGTATAACATGATAACGTTATAACGTTTTACGTTATATAACATAACGTTATAACGTATTACGATATATGGAATAACGTTGTAACGTATTATGTTATATACAATATCGTCATAACGTACTACGTTATATGGTATAACGTTATAACGTATTACGTTATATGGTATAAGGTTATAACGTATTACGTTATATGGTATAACGTTATAACGTATTACTTTATTTGGAATAACGTTATAACGTATTATGCTATATAAAATAACGTCATAACGTACTACGTTATATGGTATAACGTTATAACGTATTACGTTATATCGAATAACGTTATAACGAATTACGTTATATGGTATAACGTTATAACGTATTACGCTATATATAATATCGTTATATGGTATAACGTTATAACGTATTACGTTATATGGTATAACGTTATAACGTATTAAGTTATACGGTATAACGTTATAACGTATTACGTTATTTGGAATAACGTTATAACGTATTATGTTATATACAATAACGTCATAACGTACTACGTTATATGGTATAACGTTATAACGTATTACGTTATATGGAATAACGTTATAAAGTATTATGTTATATACAATAACGTCATAACGTACTACGTTATATGGTATAACGTTATAACGTATTACGTTATATGGAATAACGTTATAACGTACTATGTTATATACAATAACGTCATAACGTATTACGTTATATGGTATAACGGTATAACGTAATACGTTATATCGAATAACGTTATAACGTATTACGTTATATGGTATAACGTTATAACGTATTACGTTATATGGAATAACGTTATAACGTATTACGTTATATGGAATAACGTTATAACGTATTATGTTATATACAATAACGTCATAACGTACTACGTTATATGGTATAACGTTATAACGTATTACGTTATATGGAATAACGTTATAACGTATTATGTTATACACAATAACGTCATAACGTACTACGTTATATGGTATAACGTTGTAACGTATTACGTTATATGGAATAACGTTATAACGTATTATGTTATATACAATAACGTCATAACGTACTACGTTATATGGTATAACGTTATAACGTATTACGTTATATCGAATAACGTTATAACGTATTACGTTATATGGTATAACGTTATAACGTCTTACGCTATATATAATATCGTTATATGGTATAACGTTATAACGTATTACGTTATATGGTATAACGTTATAACGTATTACGTTATACGGTATAACGTTATAACGTATTACGTTATTTGGAATAACGTTATAACGTATTATGTTATATAAAATAACGTCGTAACGTAATACGTTACGTGGTATAACGTTATAACGTATTACGTTATATGAAATATCGTAATATGGTATAACATGATAACGTTATAACGTATTACGTTATATAACATAACGTTATAACGTATTACGATATATGGAATAACGCTGTAACGTATTATGTTATATACAATATCGTCATAACGTACTACGTTATATGGTATAACGTTATAACGTATTACGTTATATGGTATAAGGTTATAACGTATTACGTTATATGGTATAACGTTATAACGTATTGTGTTATATACAATAACGTCATAACGTACTACGTTATATGGTATAACGTTATAACGTATTACGTTATATGGAATAACGTTATAACGTACTATGTTATATACAATAACGTCATAACGTACTACGTTATATGGTATAACGTTGTAACGTATTACGTTATATGGAATGACGTTATAACGTATTATGTTATATACAATAACGTCATAACGTACTTCGTTATATGGTATAACGTTATAACGTATTACGTTATATCGAATAACGTTATAACGTATTACGTTATATGGTATAACGTTATAACGTATTACGCTATATATAATATCGTTATATGGTATAACGTTATAACGTATTACGTTATATGGTATAACGTTATAACGTATTACGTTATACGGTATAACGTTATCACGTATTACGTTATTTGGAATAACGTTATAACGTATTATGATATATAAAATAACGTCGTAACGTAATACGTCACGTGGTATAACGTTATAACGTATTACGTTATATGAAATATCGTTATATGGTATAACATGATAACGTTATAACGTATTACGTTATATAACATAACGTTATAACGTATTACGATATATGGAATAACGTTGTAACGTATTACGTTATATACAATATCGTCATAACGTACTACGTTATATGGTATAACGTTATAACGTATTACGTTATATGGTATAAGGTTATAACGTATTACGTTATATGGAATAACGTTATAACGTATTATGTTATATACAATAACGTCATAACGTACTACGTTATATGGTATAACGTTGTAACGTATTACGTTATATGGAATGACGTTATAACGTATTATGTTATATACAATAACGTCATAACGTATTACGTTATATGGTATAACGTTTTAACGTATTACGCTATATATAATATCGTTATATGGTATAACGTTATAACGTATTACGTTATATGGTATAACGTTATAACGTATTACGTTATACGGTATAACGTTATAACGTATTACGTTATTTGGAATAACGTTATAACGTATTATGATATATAAAATAACGTCGTAACGTAATACGTCACGTGGTATAACGTTATAACGTATTACGTTATATGAAATATCGTTATATGGTATAACATGATAACGTTATAACGTATTACGATATATGGAATAACGTTGTAACGTATTATGTTATATACAATATCGTCATAACGTACTACGTTATATGGTATAACGTTATAACGTATTACGTTATATGGTATAAGGTTATAACGTATTACGTTATATGGAATAACGTTATAACGTATTATGTTATATACAATAACGTCATAACGTACTACGTTATATGGTATAACGTTATAACGTATTACGTTATATGGAATAACGTTATAACGTACTATGTTATATACAATAACGTCATAACGTACTACGTTATATGGTATAACGTTATATCGTATTACGTTATATCGAATAACGTTATAACGTATTACGTTATATGGTATAACGTTATAACGTATTACGCTATATATAATATCGTTATATGGTATAACGTTATAACGTATTACGTTATATGGTATAACGTTATAACGTATTACGTTATACGGTATAACGTTATAACGTATTACGTTATTTGGAATAACGTTATAACGTATTATGTTATATACAATAACGTCATAACGTACTACGTTATATGGTATAACGTTATAACGTATTACGTTATATGGAATAACGTTATAAAGTATTATGTTATATACAATAACGTCATAACGTACTACGTTATATGGTATAACGTTATAACGTATTACGTTATATGGAATAACGTTATAACGTACTATGTTATATACAATAACGTCATAACGTATTACGTTATATGGTATAACGTTATAACGTATTACGTTATATCGAATAACGTTATAACGTATTACGTTATATGGTATAACGTTATAACGTATTACGTTATATGGAATAACGTTATAACGTATTATTTTATATACAATAACGTCATAACGTACTACGTTATATGGTATAACGTTATAACGTATTACGTTATATGGAATAACGTTATAACGTATTATGTTATATACAATAACGTCATAACGTACTACGTTATATGGTATAACGTTATAACGTATTACGTTATATGGAATAACGTTATAACGTATTATGTTATATACAATAACGTCATAACGTACTACGTTATATGGTATAACGTTGTAACGTATTACGTTATATGGAATAACGTTATAACGTATTATGTTATATACAATAACGTCATAACGTACTACGTTATATGGTATAACGTTATAACGTATTACGTTATATCGAATAACGTTATAACGTATTACGTTATATACAATAACGTCATAACGTACTACGTTATATGGTATAACGTTATAACGTATTACGTTATATGGAATAACGTTATAACGTATTATGTTATATACAATAACGTCATAACGTACTACGTTATATGGTATAACGTTGTAACGTATTACGTTATATGGAATAACGTTATAACGTATTATGTTATATACAATAACGTCATAACGTACTACGTTATATGGTATAACGTTATAACGTATTACGTTATATCGAATAACGTTATAACGTATTACGTTATATGGTATAACGTTATAACGTATTACGCTATATATAATATCGTTATATGGTATAACGTTATAACGTATTACGTTATATGGTATATCGTTATAACGTATTACGTTATACGGTATAACGTTATAACGTATTGCGTTATTTGGAAAAACGTTATAACGTATTATGTTATATAAAATAACGTCGTAACGTAATACGTTACGTGGTATAACGTTATAACGTATTACGTTATATGAAATATCGTTATATGGTATAACATGATAACGTTATAACGTATTACGTTATATAACATAACGTTATAACGTATTACGATATATGGAATAACGCTGTAACGTATTATGTTATATACAATATCGTCATAACGTACTACGTTATATGGTATAACGTTATAACATCTTACGTTATATGGTATAAGGTTATAACGTATTACGTTATATGGTATAACGTTATAACGTATTGTGTTATATACAATAACGTCATAACGTAATACGTTATATGGTATAACGTTATAACGTATTACGTTATATGGAATAACGTTATAACGTACTATGTTATATACAATAACGTCATAACGTACTACGTTATATGGTATAACGTTGTAACGTATTACGTTATATGGAATAACGTTATAACGTATTATGTTATATACAATAACGTCATAACGTACTACGTTATATGGTATAACGTTATAACGTATTACGTTATATCGAATAACGTTATAACGTATTACGTTATATGGTATAACGTTATAACGTATTACGCTATATATAATATCGTTATATGGTATAACGTTATAACGTATTACGTTATATGGTATAACGTTATAACGTATTACGTTATACGGTATAACGTTATAACGTATTACGTTATTTGGAATAACGTTATAACGTATTATGATATATAAAATAACGTCGTAACGTAATACGTCACGTGGTATAACGTTATAACGTATTACGTTATATGAAATATCGTTATATGGTGTAACATGATAACGTTATAACGTATTACGTTATATAACATAACGTTATAACGTATTACGATATATGGAATAACGTTGTAACGTATTATGTTATATACAATATCGTCATAACGTACTACGTTATATGGTATAACGTTATAACGTATTACGTTATATCGAATAACGTTATAACGTATTACGTTATATGGTATAACGTTATAACGTATTACGTTATATATAATATCGTTATATGGTATAACGTTATAACGTATTACGTTATATGGTATAACGCTATAACGTATTACGTTATATCGAATAACGTTATAACGTATTACGTTATATGGTATAACGTTATAACGTATTACGCTATATATAATATCGTTATATGGTATAACGTTATAACGTATTACGTTATATGGTATAACGTTATAACGTATTACGTTATACGGTATAACGTTATAACGTATTACGTTATACGGTATAACGTTATAACGTATTACGTTAGTTGGAATAACGTTATAACGTATTATGTTATATAAAATAACTTCGTAACGTAATACGTTACGTGGTATAACGTTATAACGTATTACGTTATATGAAATATCGTTATATGGTATAACATGATAACGTTATAACGTATTACGTTATATAACATAACATTATAACGTATTACGATATATGGAATAACGTTGTAACGTATTATGTTATATACAATATCGTCATAACGTACTACGTTATATGGTATAACGTTATAACGTATTACGTTATATGGTATAAGGTTATAACGTATTACGTTATATGGAATAACGTTATAACGTATTATGTTATATACAATAACGTCATAACGTACTACGTTATATGGTATAACGTTATAACGTATTACGTTATAAGGAATAACGTTATAACGTACTATGTTATATACAATAACGTCATAACGTACTACGTTATATGGTATAACGTTATATCGTATTACGTTATATCGAATAACGTTATAACGTATTACGTTATATGGTATAACGTTATAACGTATTACGCTATATATAATATCGTTATATGGTATAACGTTATAACGTATTACGTTATATAGTATAACGTTATAACGTATTACGTTATACGGTATAACGTTATAACGTATTACGTTATTTGGAATAACGTTATAACGTATTATGTTATATAAAATAACGTCGTAACGTAATACGTTACGTGGTATAACGTTATAACGTATTACGCTATATGAAATATCGTTATATGGTATAACATGATAACGTTATAACGTTTTACGTTATATAACATAACGTTATAACGTATTACGATATATGGAATAACGTTGTAACGTATTATGTTATATACAATATCGTCATAACGTACTACGTTATATGGTATAACGTTATAACGTATTACGTTATATGGTATAAGGTTATAACTTATTACGTTATATGGTATAACGTTATAACGTATTACGTTATTTGGAATAACGTTATAACGTATTATGCTATATAAAATAACGTCATAACGTACTACGTTATATGGTATAACGTTATAACGTATTACGTTATATCGAATAACGTTATAACGAATTACGTTATATGGTATAACGTTATAACGTATTACGCTATATATAATATCGTTATATGGTATAACGTTATAACGTATTACGTTATATGGTATAACGTTATAACGTATTAAGTTATACGGTATAACGTTATAACGTATTACGTTATTTGGAATAACGTTATAACGTATTATGTTATATACAATAACGTCATAACGTACTACGTTATATGGTATAACGTTATAACGTATTACGTTATATGGAATAACGTTATAAAGTATTATGTTATATACAATAACGTCATAACGTACTACGTTATATGGTATAACGTTATAACGTATTACGTTATATGGAATAACGTTATAACGTACTATGTTATATACAATAACGTCATAACGTATTACGTTATATGGTATAACGGTATAACGTATTACGTTATATCGAATAACGTTATAACGTATTACGTTATATGGTATAACGTTATAACGTATTACGTTATATGGAATAACGTTATAACGTATTATTTTATATACAATAACGTCATAACGTACTACGTTATATGGTATAACGTTATAACGTATCACGTTATATGGAATAACGTTATAACGTATTATGTTATATACAATAACGTCATAACGTACTACGTTATATGGTATAACGTTATAACGTATTACGTTATATGGAATAACGTTATAACGTATTATGTTATATACAATAACGTCATAACGTACTACGTTATATGGTATAACGTTGTAACGTATTACGTTATATGGAATAACGTTATAACGTATTATGTTATATACAATAACGTCATAACGTACTACGTTATATGGTATAACGTTATAACGTATTACGTTATATGGTATAACGTTATAACGTCTTACGCTATATATAATATCGTTATATGGTATAACGTTATAACGTATTACGTTATATGGTATAACGTTATAACGTATTACGTTATACGGTATAACGTTATAACGTATTACGTTATTTGGAATAACGTTATAACGTATTATGTTATATAAAATAACGTCGTAACGTAATACGTTACGTGGTATAACGTTATAACGTATTACGTTATATGAAATATCGTAATATGGTATAACATGATAACGTTATAACGTATTACGTTATATAACATAACGTTATAACGTATTACGATATATGGAATAACGCTGTAACGTATTATGTTATATACAATATCGTCATAACGTACTACGTTATATGGTATAACGTTATAACGTATTACGTTATATGGTATAAGGTTATAACGTATTACGTTATATGGTATAACGTTATAACGTATTGTGTTATATACAATAACGTCATAATGTACTACGTTATATGGTATAACGTTATAACGTGTTACGTTATATGGAATAACGTTATAACGTACTATGTTATATACAATAACGTCATAACGTACTACGTTATATGGTATAACGTTGTAACGTATTACGTTATATGGAATGACGTTATAACGTATTATGTTATATACAATAACGTCATAACGTACTTCGTTATATGGTATAACGTTATAACGTATTACGTTATATCGAATAACGTTATAACGTATTACGTTATATGGTATAACGTTATAACGTATTACGCTATATATAATATCGTTATATGGTATAACGTTATAACGTATTACGTTATATGGTATAACGTTATAACGTATTACGTTATACGGTATAACGTTATAACGTATTACGTTATTTGGAATAACGTTATAACGTATTATGATATATAAAATAACGTCGTAACGTAATACGTCACGTGGTATAACGTTATAACGTATTACGTTATATGAAATATCGTTATATGGTATAACATGATAACGTTATAACGTATTACGTTATATAACATAACGTTATAACGTATTACGATATATGGAATAACGTTGTAACGTATTATGTTATATACAATATCGTCATAACGTACTACGTTATATGGTATAACGTTATAACGTATTACGTTATATGGTATAAGGTTATAACGTATTACGTTATATGGAATAACGTTATAACGTATTATGTTATATACAATAACGTCATAACGTACTACGTTATATGGTATAACGTTGTAACGTATTACGTTATATGGAATGACGTTATAACGTATTATGTTATATACAATAACGTCATAACGTATTACGTTATATGGTATAACGTTATAACGTATTACGCTATATATAATATCGTTATATGGTATAACGTTATAACGTATTACGTTATATGGTATAACGTTATAACGTATTACGTTATACGGTATAACGTTATAACGTATTACGTTATTTGGAATAACGTTATAACGTATTATGATATATAAAATAACGTCGTAACGTAATACGTCACGTGGTATAACGTTATAACGTATTACGTTATATGAAATATCGTTATATGGTATAACATGATAACGTTATAACGTATTACGATATATGGAATAACGTTGTAACGTATTATGTTATATACAATATCGTCATAACGTACTACGTTATATGGTATAACGTTATAACGTATTACGTTATATGGTATAAGGTTGTAACGTATTACGTTATATGGAATAACGTTATAACGTATTATGTTATATACAATAACGTCATAACGTACTACGTTATATGGTATAACGTTATAACGTATTACGTTATATGGAATAACGTTATAACGTACTATGTTATATACAATAACGTCATAACGTACTACGTTATATGGTATAACGTTATATCGTATTACGTTATATCGAATAACGTTATAACGTATTACGTTATATGGTATAACGTTATAACGTATTACGCTATATATAATATCGTTATATGGTATAACGTTATAACGTATTACGTTATATAGTATAACGTTATAACGTATTACGTTATACGGTATAACGTTATAACGTATTACGTTATTTGGAATAACGTTATAACGTATTATATCATATAAAATAACGTCGTAACGTAATACGTTACGTGGTATAACGTTATAACGTATTACGTTATATCGAATAACGTTATAACGAATTACGTTATATGGTATAACGTTATAACGTATTACGCTATATATAATATCGTTATATGGTATAACGTTATAACGTATTACGTTATATGGTATAACGTTATAACGTATTACGTTATACGGTATAACGTTATAACGTATTACGTTATTTGGAATAACGTTATAACGTATTATGTTATATAAAATAACGTCGTAACGTAATACGTTACGTGGTATAACCTTATAACGTATTACGTTATATGAAATATCGTTATATGGTATAACATGATAACGTTATAACGTATTATGTTATATAACATAACGTTATAACGTACTACGTTATATGGCATAACGTTATAGCGTATTACGTTATAAAAAATATCGTTATATGTTATAACGTTATATCGTATTACTTTATATGATATAACGTTATAACGTATTACGTTATATGGTATAACGTTATAACGTATTACGTTATTTGGAATAACGTTATAACGTATTATGCTATATACAATAACGTCATAACGTACTACGTTATATGGTATAACGTTATAACGTATTACGTTATATCGAATAACGTTATAACGTATTACGTTATATGGTTTAACGTTATAACGTATTACGCTATATATAATATCGTTATATGGTATAACGTTATAACGAATTATGTTATATGGTATAACGTTATAACGTATTACGTTATATCGAATAACGTTATAACGTATTACGATATATGGAATAACGTTGTAACGTATTATGTTATATACAATATCGTCATAACGTACTACGTTATATGGTATAACGTTATAACGTATTACGTTATATGGTATATGGTTATAACGTATTACGTTATATCGAATAACGTTATAACGTATTACGTTATATGGTACAACGTTATAACGTATTACGTTATATGGAATAACGTTATAACGTATTATTTTATATACAATAACGTCATAACGTACTACGTTATATGGTATAACGTTATAACGTATTACGTTATATGGAATAACGTTATAACGTATTACGTTATATGGTATATCGTTATAACGTATTACGCTATATATAATATCGTTATATGGTATAACGTTATAACGTATTACGTTATATGGTATAACGTTATAACGTATTACGTTATACGGTATAACGTTGTAACGTATTACGTTATTTGGAATAACGTTATAACGTATTATGTTATATAAAATAACGTCGTAACGTAATACGTTACGTGGTATAACCTTACAACGTATTACGTTATATGAAATATCGTTATATGGTATAACATGATAACGTTATAACGTATTATGTTATATAACATAACGTTATAACGTACTACGTTATATAGCATAACGTTATAGCGTATTACGTTATAAAAAATATCGTTATATGTTATAACGTTATATCGTATTACTTTATATGATATAACGTTATAACGTATTACGTTATATGGTATAACGTTATAACGTATTACGTTATTTGGAATAACGTTATAACGTATTATGCTATATACAATAACGTCATAACGTACTACGTTATATGGTATAACGTTATAACGTATTACGTTATATCGAATAACGTTATAACGTATTACGTTATATGCTATAACGTTATAACGTATTACGCTATATATAATATCGTTATATGGTATAACGTTATAACGAATTACGTTATATGGTATAACGTTATAACGTATTACGTTATATCGAATAACGTTATAACGTATTACGATATATGGAATAACGTTGTAACGTATTATGTTATATACAATATCGTCATAACGTACTACGTTATATGGTATAACGTTATAACGTATTACGTTATATGGTATAGGGTTATAACGTATTACGTTATATCGAATAACTTTATAACGTATTACGTTATATGGTATAACGTTATAACGTATTACGTTATATGTAATAACGTTATAACGTATTATTTTATATACAATAACGTCATAACGTACTACGTTATATGGTATAACGTTATAACGTATTACGTTATATGGAATAACGTTATAAAGTATTATGTTATATACAATAACGTCATAACGTACTACGTTATATGGTATAACGTTATAACGTATTACGTTATATGGAATAACGTTATAACGTACTATGTTATATACAATAACGTCATAACGTACTACGATATATGGTATAACGTTATAACGTATTACGTTATATCGAATAACGTTATAACGTATTACGTTATATGGTATAACGTTATAACGTATTACGTTATATGGAATAACGTTATAACGTATTATGTTATATACAATAACGTCATAACGTACTACGTTATATGGTATAACGTTATAACGTATTACGTTATATGGAATAACGTTATAACGTATTATGTTATATACAATAACGTCATAACGTACTACGTTATATGGTATAACGTTATAACGTATTACGTTATATGGAATAACGTTATAACGTATTATGTTATATACAATATTGTCATAACGTACTACGTTATATGGTATAACGTTGTAACGTATTACGTTATATGGAATAACGTTATAACGTATTATGTTATATACAATAACGTCATAACGTACTACGTTATATGGTATAACGTTATAACGTATTATGTTATATCGAATAACGTTATAGCGTATTACGTTATATGGTATAACGTTATAATGTATTACGCTATATATAATATCGTTATATGGTATAACGTTATAACGTATTACGTTATATGGTATAACGTTATAACGTATTACGTTATACGGTATAACGTTATAACGTATTACGTTATTTGGAATAACGTTATAACGTATTATGTTATATAAAATAACGTCGTAACGTAATACGTTACGTGGTATAACGTTATAACGTATTACGTTATATGAAATATCGTTATATGGTATAACATGATAACGTTATAACGTATTACGTTATATAACATAACGTTATAACGTATTACGATATATGGAATAACGCTGTAACGTATTATGTTATATACAATATCGTCATAACGTACTACGTTATATGGTATAACGTTATAACGTCTTACGTTATATGGTATAAGGTTATAACGTATTACGTTATATGGTATAACGTTATAACGTATTGTGTTATATACAATAACGTCATAACGTACTACGTTATATGGTATAACGTTATAACGTATTACGTTATATGGAATAACGTTATAACGTACTATGTTATATACAATAACGTCATAACGTACTACGTTATATGGTATAACGTTGTAACGTATTACGTTATATGGAATAACGTTATAACGTATTATGTTATATACAATAACGTCATAACGTACTACGTTATATGGTATAACGTTATAACGTATTACATTATATCGAATAACGTTATAACGTATTACGTTATATGGTATAACGTTATAACGTAATACGCTATATATAATATCGTTATATGGTATAACGTTATAACGTATTACGTTATATGGTATAACGTTATAACGTATTACGTTATACGGTATAACGTTATAACGTATTACGTTATTTGGAATAACGTTATAACGTATTATGATATATAAAATAACGTCGTAACGTAATACGTCACGTGGTATAACGTTATAACGTATTACGTTATATGAAATATCGTTATATGGTATAACATGATAACGTTATAACGTATTACGTTATATAACATAACGTTATAACGTATTACGATATATGGAATAACGTTGTAACGTATTATGTTATATACAATATCGTCATAACGTACTACGTTATATGGTATAACGTTATAACGTATTACGTTATATGGTATAAGGTTATAACGTATTACGTTATATGGAATAACGTTATAACGTATTATGTTATATACAATAACGTCATAACGTACTACGTTATATGGTATAACGTTGTAACGTATTACGTTATATCGAATAACGTTATAACGTATTTCGTTATATGGTATAACGTTATAACGTATTACGCTATATATAATATCGTTATATGGTATAACGTTATAACGTATTACGTTATATGGTATAACGTTATAACGTATTACGTTATACGGTATAACGTTATAACGTATTACGTTATTTGGAATAACGTTATAACGTATTATGATATATAAAATAACGTCGTAACGTAATGCGTCACGTGGTATAACGTTATAACGTATTACGTTATATGAAATATCGTTATATGGTATAACATGATAACGTTATAACGTATTACGATATATGGAATAACGTTGTAACGTATTATGTTATATACAATATCGTCATAACGTACTACGTTATATGGTATAACGTTATAACGTATTACGTTATATGGTATAAGGTTATAACGTATTACGTTATATGGAATAACGTTATAACGTATTATGTTATATACAATAACGTCATAACGTACTACGTTATATGGTATAACGTTATAACGTATTACGTTATATGGAATAACGTTATAACGTACTATGTTATATACAATAACGTCATAACGTACTACGTTATATGGTATAACGTTATATCGTATTACGTTATATCGAATAACGTTATAACGTATTACGTTATATGGTATAACGTTATAACGTATTACGCTATATATAATATCGTTATATGGTATAACGTTATAACGTATTACGTTATATAGTATAACGTTATAACGTATTACGTTATACGGTATAACGTTATAACGTATTACGTTATTTGGAATAACGTTATAACGTATTATGTCATATAAAATAACGTCGTAACGTAATACGTTACGTGGTATAACGTTATAACGTATTACGTTATATCGAATAACGTTATAACGAATTACGTTATATGGTATAACGTTATAACGTATTACGCTATATATAATATCGTTATATGGTATAACGTTATAACGTATTACGTTATATGGTATAACGTTATAACGTATTACGTTATACGGTATAACGTTATAACGTATTACGTTATTTGGAATAACGTTATAACGTATTATGTTATATAAAATAACGTCGTAACGTAATACGTTACGTGGTATAACCTTATAACGTATTACGTTATATGAAATATCGTTATATGGTATAACATGATAACGTTATAACGTATTATGTTATATAACATAACGTTATAACGTACTACGTTATATGGCATAACGTTATAGCGTATTACGTTATAAAAAATATCGTTATATGTTATAACGTTATATCGTATTACTTTATATGATATAACGTTATAACGTATTACGTTATATGGTATAACGTTATAACGTATTACGTTATTTGGAATAACGTTATAACGTATTATGCTACATACAATAACGTCATAACGTACTACGTTATATGGTATAACGTTATAACGTATTACGTTATATCGAATAACGTTATAACGTATTACGTTATATGGTATAACGTTATAACGTATTACGCTATATATAATATCGTTATATGGTATAACGTTATAACGAATTACGTTATATGGTATAACGTTATAACGTATTACGTTATATCGAATAACGTTATAACGTATTACGATATATGGAATAACGTTGTAACGTATTATGTTATATACAATATCGTCATAACGTACTACGTTATATGGTATAACGTTATAACGTATTACGTTATATGGTATATGGTTATAACGTATTACGTTATATCGAATAACGTTATAACGTATTACGTTATATGGTATAACGTTATAACGTATTACGTTATATGGAATAACGTTATAACGTATTATTTTATATACAATAACGTCATAACGTACTACGTTATATGGTATAACGTTATAACGTATTACGTTATATGGAATAACGTTATAACGTATTACGTTATATGGTATATCGTTATAACGTATTACGCTATATATAATATCGTTATATGGTATAACGTTATAACGTATTACGTTATATGGTATAACGTTATAACGTATTACGTTATACGGTATAACGTTGTAACGTATTACGTTATTTGGAATAACGTTATAACGTATTATGTTATATAAAATAACGTCGTAACGTAATACGTTACGTGGTATAACCTTACAACGTATTACGTTATATGAAATATCGTTATATGGTATAACATGATAACGTTATAACGTATTATGATATATAACATAACGTTATAACGTACTACGTTATATGGCATAACGTTATAGCGTATTACGTTATAAAAAATATCGTTATATGTTATAACGTTATATCGTATTACTTTATATGATATAACGTTATAACGTATTACGTTATATGGTATAACGTTATAACGTATTACGTTATTTGGAATAACGTTATAACGTATTATGCTATATACAATAACGTCATAACTTACTACGTTATATGGTATAACGTTATAACGTATTACGTTATATCGAATAACGTTATAACGTATTACGTTAGCTGGTATAACGTTATAACGTATTACGCTATATATAATATCGTTATATGGTATAACGTTATAACGAATTACGTTATATGGTATAACGTTATAACGTATTACGTTATATCGAATAACGTTATAACGTATTACGATATATGGAATAACGTTGTAACGTATTATGTTATATACAATATCGTCATAACGTACTACGTTATATGGTATAACGTTATAACGTATTACGTTATATGGTATAAGGTTATAACGTATTACGTTATATCGAATAACGTTATAACGTATTACGTTATATGGTATAACGTTATAACGTATTACGTTATATGGAATAACGTTATAACGTATTATTTTATATACAATAACGTCATAACGTACTACGTTATATGGTATAACGTTATAACGTATTACGTTATATGGAATAACGTTATAAAGTATTATGTTATATACAATAACGTCATAACGTACTACCTTATATGGTATAACGTTATAACGTATTACGTTATATGGAATAACGTTATAACGTACTATGTTATATACAATAACGTCATAACGTACTACGATATATGGTATAACGTTATAACGTATTATTTTATATACAATAACGTCATAACGTACTACGTTATATGGTATAACGTTATAACGTATTACGTTATATGGAATAACGTTATAACGTATTATGTTATATACAATAACGTCATAACGTACTACGTTATATGGTATAACGTTATAACGTATTACGTTATATGGAATAACGTTATAACGTATTATGTTATATACAATAACGTCATAACGTACTACGTTATATGGTATAACGTTGTAACGTATTACGTTATATGGAATAACGTTATAACGTATTATGTTATATACAATAACGTCATAACGTACTACGTTATATGGTATAACGTTATAACGTATTATGTTATATCGAATAACGTTATAACGTATTACGTTATATGGTATAACGTTATAACGTATTACGCTATATATAATATCGTTATATGGTATAACGTTATAACGTATTACGTTATATGGTATAACGTTATAACGTATTACGTTATACGGTATAACGTTATAACGTATTACGTTATTTGGAATAACGTTATAACGTATTATGTTATATAAAATAACGTCGTAACGTAATACGTTACGTGGTATAACGTTATAACGTATTACGTTATATGAAATATCGTTATATGGTATAACATGATAACGTTATAACGTATTACGTTATATAACATAACGTTATAACGTATTACGATATATGGAATAACGCTGTAACGTATTATGTTATATACAATATCGTCATAACGTACTACGTTATATGGTATAACGTTATAACGTCTTACGTTATATGGTATAAGGTTATAACGTATTACGTTACATGGTATAACGTTATAACGTATTGTGTTATATACAATAACGTCATAACGTACTACGTTATATGGTATAACGTTGTAACGTATTACGTTATATGGAATAACGTTATAACGTATTATGTTATATACAATAACGTCATAACGTACTACGTTATATGGTATAACGTTATAACGTATTACATTATATCGAATAACGTTATAACGTATTACGTTATATGGTATAACGTTATAACGTATTACGCTATATATAATATCGTTATATGGTATAACGTTATAACGTATTACGTTATATGGTATAACGTTATAACGTATTACGTTATATGGTATAACGTTATAACGTATTACGTTATATGGAATAACGTTATAACGTACTATGTTATATACAATAACGTCATAACGTACTACGTTATATGGTATAACGTTGTAACGTATTACGTTATATGGAATAACGTTATAACGTATTATGTTATATACAATAACGTCATAACGTACTACGTTATATGGTATAACGTTATAACGTATTACATTATATCGAATAACGTTATAACGTATTACGTTATATGGTATAACGTTATAACGTAATACGCTATATATAATATCGTTATATGGTATAACGTTATAACGTATTACGTTATATGGTATAACGTTATAACGTATTACGTTATACGGTATAACGTTATAACGTATTACGTTATTTGGAATAACGTTATAACGTATTATGATATATAAAATAACGTCGTAACGTAATACGTCACGTGGTATAACGTTATAACGTATTACGTTATATGAAATATCGTTATATGGTATAACATGATAACGTTATAACGTATTACGTTATATAACATAACGTTATAACGTATTACGATATATGGAATAACGTTGTAACGTATTATGTTATATACAATATCGTCATAACGTACTACGTTATATGGTATAACGTTATAACGTATTACGTTATATGGTATAAGGTTATAACGTATTACGTTATATGGAATAACGTTATAACGTATTATGTTATATACAATAACGTCATAACGTACTACGTTATATGGTATAACGTTGTAACGTATTACGTTATATCGAATAACGTTATAACGTATTTCGTTATATGGTATAACGTTATAACGTATTACGCTATATATAATATCGTTATATGGTATAACGTTATAACGTATTACGTTATATGG
Source organism: Bombus vancouverensis nearcticus (assembly GCF_051014615.1). Taxonomy (NCBI): domain Eukaryota; kingdom Metazoa; phylum Arthropoda; class Insecta; order Hymenoptera; family Apidae; genus Bombus; species Bombus vancouverensis. Next base: position 4,390,810 of record NC_134920.1, read on the forward strand.
TATAACGTTATAACGTATTACGTTATACGGTATAACGTTATAACGTATTACGTTATTTGGAATAACGTTATAACGTATTATGATATATAAAATAACGTCGTAACGTAATGCGTCACGTGGTATAACGTTATAACGTATTACGTTATATGAAATATCGTTATATGGTATAACATGATAACGTTATAACGTATTACGATATATGGAATAACGTTGTAACGTATTATGTTATATACAATATCGTCATAACGTACTACGTTATATGGTATAACGTTATAACGTATTACGTTATATGGTATAAGGTTATAACGTATTACGTTATATGGAATAACGTTATAACGTATTATGTTATATACAATAACGTCATAACGTACTACGTTATATGGTATAACGTTATAACGTATTACGTTATATGGAATAACGTTATAACGTACTATGTTATATACAATAACGTCATAACGTACTACGTTATATGGTATAACGTTATATCGTATTACGTTATATCGAATAACGTTATAACGTATTACGTTATATGGTATAACGTTATAACGTATTACGCTATATATAATATCGTTATATGGTATAACGTTATAACGTATTACGTTATATAGTATAACGTTATAACGTATTACGTTATACGGTATAACGTTATAACGTATTACGTTATTTGGAATAACGTTATAACGTATTATGTCATATAAAATAACGTCGTAACGTAATACGTTACGTGGTATAACGTTATAACGTATTACGTTATATCGAATAACGTTATAACGAATTACGTTATATGGTATAACGTTATAACGTATTACGCTATATATAATATCGTTATATGGTATAACGTTATAACGTATTACGTTATATGGTATAACGTTATAACGTATTACGTTATACGGTATAACGTTATAACGTATTACGTTATTTGGAATAACGTTATAACGTATTATGTTATATAAAATAACGTCGTAACGTAATACGTTACGTGGTATAACCTTATAACGTATTACGTTATATGAAATATCGTTATATGGTATAACATGATAACGTTATAACGTATTATGTTATATAACATAACGTTATAACGTACTACGTTATATGGCATAACGTTATAGCGTATTACGTTATAAAAAATATCGTTATATGTTATAACGTTATATCGTATTACTTTATATGATATAACGTTATAACGTATTACGTTATATGGTATAACGTTATAACGTATTACGTTATTTGGAATAACGTTATAACGTATTATGCTACATACAATAACGTCATAACGTACTACGTTATATGGTATAACGTTATAACGTATTACGTTATATCGAATAACGTTATAACGTATTACGTTATATGGTATAACGTTATAACGTATTACGCTATATATAATATCGTTATATGGTATAACGTTATAACGAATTACGTTATATGGTATAACGTTATAACGTATTACGTTATATCGAATAACGTTATAACGTATTACGATATATGGAATAACGTTGTAACGTATTATGTTATATACAATATCGTCATAACGTACTACGTTATATGGTATAACGTTATAACGTATTACGTTATATGGTATATGGTTATAACGTATTACGTTATATCGAATAACGTTATAACGTATTACGTTATATGGTATAACGTTATAACGTATTACGTTATATGGAATAACGTTATAACGTATTATTTTATATACAATAACGTCATAACGTACTACGTTATATGGTATAACGTTATAACGTATTACGTTATATGGAATAACGTTATAACGTATTACGTTATATGGTATATCGTTATAACGTATTACGCTATATATAATATCGTTATATGGTATAACGTTATAACGTATTACGTTATATGGTATAACGTTATAACGTATTACGTTATACGGTATAACGTTGTAACGTATTACGTTATTTGGAATAACGTTATAACGTATTATGTTATATAAAATAACGTCGTAACGTAATACGTTACGTGGTATAACCTTACAACGTATTACGTTATATGAAATATCGTTATATGGTATAACATGATAACGTTATAACGTATTATGTTATATAACATAACGTTATAACGTACTACGTTATATGGCATAACGTTATAGCGTATTACGTTATAAAAAATATCGTTATATGTTATAACGTTATATCGTATTACTTTATATGATATAACGTTATAACGTATTACGTTATATGGTATAACGTTATAACGTATTACGTTATTTGGAATAACGTTATAACGTATTATGCTATATACAATAACGTCATAACTTACTACGTTATATGGTATAACGTTATAACGTATTACGTTATATCGAATAACGTTATAACGTATTACGTTAGCTGGTATAACGTTATAACGTATTACGCTATATATAATATCGTTATATGGTATAACGTTATAACGAATTACGTTATATGGTATAACGTTATAACGTATTACGTTATATCGAATAACGTTATAACGTATTACGATATATGGAATAACGTTGTAACGTATTATGTTATATACAATATCGTCATAACGTACTACGTTATATGGTATAACGTTATAACGTATTACGTTATATGGTATAAGGTTATAACGTATTACGTTATATCGAATAACGTTATAACGTATTACGTTATATGGTATAACGTTATAACGTATTACGTTATATGGAATAACGTTATAACGTATTATTTTATATACAATAACGTCATAACGTACTACGTTATATGGTATAACGTTATAACGTATTACGTTATATGGAATAACGTTATAAAGTATTATGTTATATACAATAACGTCATAACGTACTACCTTATATGGTATAACGTTATAACGTATTACGTTATATGGAATAACGTTATAACGTACTATGTTATATACAATAACGTCATAACGTACTACGATATATGGTATAACGTTATAACGTATTATTTTATATACAATAACGTCATAACGTACTACGTTATATGGTATAACGTTATAACGTATTACGTTATATGGAATAACGTTATAACGTATTATGTTATATACAATAACGTCATAACGTACTACGTTATATGGTATAACGTTATAACGTATTACGTTATATGGAATAACGTTATAACGTATTATGTTATATACAATAACGTCATAACGTACTACGTTATATGGTATAACGTTGTAACGTATTACGTTATATGGAATAACGTTATAACGTATTATGTTATATACAATAACGTCATAACGTACTACGTTATATGGTATAACGTTATAACGTATTATGTTATATCGAATAACGTTATAACGTATTACGTTATATGGTATAACGTTATAACGTATTACGCTATATATAATATCGTTATATGGTATAACGTTATAACGTATTACGTTATATGGTATAACGTTATAACGTATTACGTTATACGGTATAACGTTATAACGTATTACGTTATTTGGAATAACGTTATAACGTATTATGTTATATAAAATAACGTCGTTACGTAATACGTTACGTGGTATAACGTTATAACGTATTACGTTATATGAAATATCGTTATATGGTATAACATGATAACGTTATAACGTATTACGTTATATAACATAACGTTATAACGTATTACGATATATGGAATAACGCTGTAACGTATTATGTTATATACAATATCGTCATAACGTACTACGTTATATGGTATAACGTTATAACGTCTTACGTTATATGGTATAAGGTTATAACGTATTACGTTACATGGTATAACGTTATAACGTATTGTGTTATATACAATAACGTCATAACGTACTACGTTATATGGTATAACGTTGTAACGTATTACGTTATATGGAATAACGTTATAACGTATTATGTTATATACAATAACGTCATAACGTACTACGTTATATGGTATAACGTTATAACGTATTACATTATATCGAATAACGTTATAACGTATTACGTTATATGGTATAACGTTATAACGTATTACGCTATATATAATATCGTTATATGGTATAACGTTATAACGTATTACGTTATATGGTATAACGTTATAACGTATTACGTTATATGGTATAACGTTATAACGTATTACGTTATATGGAATAACGTTATAACGTACTATGTTATATACAATAACGTCATAACGTACTACGTTATATGGTATAACGTTGTAACGTATTACGCTATATATAATATCGTTATATGGTATAACGTTATAACGTATTACGTTATATGGTATAACGTTATAACGTATTACGTTATACGGTATAACGTTATAACGTATTACGTTATTTGGAATAACGTTATAACGTATTATGTTATATAAAATAACGTCGTAACGTAATACGTTACGTGGTATAACCTTATAACGTATTACGTTATATGAAATATCGTTATATGGTATAACATGATAATGTTATAACGTATTATGTTATATAACATAACGTTATAACGTACTACGTTATATGGCATAACGTTATAGCGTATTACGTTATAAAAAATATCGTTATATGTTATAACGTTATATCGTATTACTTTATATGATATAACGTTATAACGTATTACGTTATATGGTATAACGTTATAACGTATTACGTTATTTGGAATAACGTTATAACGTATTATGCTACATACAATAACGTCATAACGTACTACGTTATATGGTATAACGTTATAACGTATTACGTTATATCGAATAACGTTATAACGTATTACGTTATATGGTATAACGTTATAACGTATTACGCTATATATAATATCGTTATATGGTATAACGTTATAACGAATTACGTTATATGGTATAACGTTATAACGTATTACGTTATATCGAATAACGTTATAACGTATTACGATATATGGAATAACGTTGTAACGTATTATGTTATATACAATATCGTCATAACGTACTACGTTATATGGTATAACGTTATAACGTATTACGTTATATGGTATATGGTTATAACGTATTACGTTATATCGAATAACGTTATAACGTATTACGTTATATGGTATAACGTTATAACGTATTACGTTATATGGAATAACGTTATAACGTATTATTTTATATACAATAACGTCATAACGTACTACGTTATATGGTATAACGTTATAACGTATTACGTTATATGGAATAACGTTATAACGTATTACGTTATATGGTATATCGTTATAACGTATTACGCTATATATAATATCGTTATATGGTATAACGTTATAACGTATTACGTTATATGGTATAACGTTATAACGTATTACGTTATACGGTATAACGTTGTAACGTATTACGTTATTTGGAATAACGTTATAACGTATTATGTTATATAAAATAACGTCGTAACGTAATACGTTACGTGGTATAACCTTACAACGTATTACGTTATATGAAATATCGTTATATGGTATAACATGATAACGTTATAACGTATTATGTTATATAACATAACGTTATAACGTACTACGTTATATGGCATAACGTTATAGCGTATTACGTTATAAAAAATATCGTTATATGTTATAACGTTATATCGTATTACTTTATATGATATAACGTTATAACGTATTACGTTATATGGTATAACGTTATAACGTATTACGTTATTTGGAATAACGTTATAACGTATTATGCTATATACAATAACGTCATAACTTACTACGTTATATGGTATAACGTTATAACGTATTACGTTATATCGAATAACGTTATAACGTATTACGTTAGCTGGTATAACGTTATAACGTATTACGCTATATATAATATCGTTATATGGTATAACGTTATAACGAATTACGTTATATGGTATAACGTTATAACGTATTACGTTATATCGAATAACGTTATAACGTATTACGATATATGGAATAACGTTGTAACGTATTATGTTATATACAATATCGTCATAACGTACTACGTTATATGGTATAACGTTATAACGTATTACGTTATATGGTATAAGGTTATAACGTATTACGTTATATCGAATAACGTTATAACGTATTACGTTATATGGTATAACGTTATAACGTATTACGTTATATGGAATAACGTTATAACGTATTATTTTATATACAATAACGTCATAACGTACTACGTTATATGGTATAACGTTATAACGTATTACGTTATATGGAATAACGTTATAAAGTATTATGTTATATACAATAACGTCATAACGTACTACCTTATATGGTATAACGTTATAACGTATTACGTTATATGGAATAACGTTATAACGTACTATGTTATATACAATAACGTCATAACGTACTACGATATATGGTATAACGTTATAACGTATTATTTTATATACAATAACGTCATAACGTACTACGTTATATGGTATAACGTTATAACGTATTACGTTATATGGAATAACGTTATAACGTATTATGTTATATACAATAACGTCATAACGTACTACGTTATATGGTATAACGTTATAACGTATTACGTTATATGGAATAACGTTATAACGTATTATGTTATATACAATAACGTCATAACGTACTACGTTATATGGTATAACGTTGTAACGTATTACGTTATATGGAATAACGTTATAACGTATTATGTTATATACAATAACGTCATAACGTACTACGTTATATGGTATAACGTTGTAACGTATTACGTTATATCGAATAACGTTATAACGTATTTCGTTATATGGTATAACGTTATAACGTATTACGCTATATATAATATCGTTATATGGTATAACGTTATAACGTATTACGTTATATGGTATAACGTTATAACGTATTACGTTATACGGTATAACGTTATAACGTATTACGTTATTTGGAATAACGTTATAACGTATTATGATATATAAAATAACGTCGTAACGTAATGCGTCACGTGGTATAACGTTATAACGTATTACGTTATATGAAATATCGTTATATGGTATAACATGATAACGTTATAACGTATTACGATATATGGAATAACGTTGTAACGTATTATGTTATATACAATATCGTCATAACGTACTACGTTATATGGTATAACGTTATAACGTATTACGTTATATGGTATAAGGTTATAACGTATTACGTTATATGGAATAACGTTATAACGTATTATGTTATATACAATAACGTCATAACGTACTACGTTATATGGTATAACGTTATAACGTATTACGTTATATGGAATAACGTTATAACGTACTATGTTATATACAATAACGTCATAACGTACTACGTTATATGGTATAACGTTATATCGTATTACGTTATATCGAATAACGTTATAACGTATTACGTTATATGGTATAACGTTATAACGTATTACGCTATATATAATATCGTTATATGGTATAACGTTATAACGTATTACGTTATATAGTATAACGTTATAACGTATTACGTTATACGGTATAACGTTATAACGTATTACGTTATTTGGAATAACGTTATAACGTATTATGTCATATAAAATAACGTCGTAACGTAATACGTTACGTGGTATAACGTTATAACGTATTACGTTATATCGAATAACGTTATAACGAATTACGTTATATGGTATAACGTTATAACGTATTACGCTATATATAATATCGTTATATGGTATAACGTTATAACGTATTACGTTATATGGTATAACGTTATAACGTATTACGTTATACGGTATAACGTTATAACGTATTACGTTATTTGGAATAACGTTATAACGTATTATGTTATATAAAATAACGTCGTAACGTAATACGTTACGTGGTATAACCTTATAACGTATTACGTTATATGAAATATCGTTATATGGTATAACATGATAACGTTATAACGTATTATGTTATATAACATAACGTTATAACGTACTACGTTATATGGCATAACGTTATAGCGTATTACGTTATAAAAAATATCGTTATATGTTATAACGTTATATCGTATTACTTTATATGATATAACGTTATAACGTATTACGTTATATGGTATAACGTTATAACGTATTACGTTATTTGGAATAACGTTATAACGTATTATGCTATATACAATAACGTCATAACGTACTACGTTATATGGTATAACGTTATAACGTATTACGTTATATCGAATAACGTTATAACGTATTACGTTATATGGTATAACGTTATAACGTATTACGCTATATATAATATCGTTATATGGTATAACGTTATAACGAATTACGTTATATGGTATAACGTTATAACGTATTACGTTATATCGAATAACGTTATAACGTATTACGATATATGGAATAACGTTGTAACGTATTATGTTATATACAATATCGTCATAACGTACTACGTTATATGGTATAACGTTATAACGTATTACGTTATATGGTATATGGTTATAACGTATTACGTTATATCGAATAACGTTATAACGTATTACGTTATATGGTATAACGTTATAACGTATTACGTTATATGGAATAACGTTATAACGTATTATTTTATATACAATAACGTCATAACGTACTACGTTATATGGTATAACGTTATAACGTATTACGTTATATGGAATAACGTTATAACGTATTACGTTATATGGTATATCGTTATAACGTATTACGCTATATATAATATCGTTATATGGTATAACGTTATAACGTATTACGTTATATGGTATAACGTTATAACGTATTACGTTATACGGTATAACGTTGTAACGTATTACGTTATTTGGAATAACGTTATAACGTATTATGTTATATAAAATAACGTCGTAACGTAATACGTTACGTGGTATAACCTTACAACGTATTACGTTATATGAAATATCGTTATATGGTATAACATGATAACGTTATAACGTATTATGTTATATAACATAACGTTATAACGTACTACGTTATATGGCATAACGTTATAGCGTATTACGTTATAAAAAATATCGTTATATGTTATAACGTTATATCGTATTACTTTATATGATATAACGTTATAACGTATTACGTTATATGGTATAACGTTATAACGTATTACGTTATTTGGAATAACGTTATAACGTATTATGCTATATACAATAACGTCATAACTTACTACGTTATATGGTATAACGTTATAACGTATTACGTTATATCGAATAACGTTATAACGTATTACGTTAGCTGGTATAACGTTATAACGTATTACGCTATATATAATATCGTTATATGGTATAACGTTATAACGAATTACGTTGTATGGTATAACGTTATAACGTATTACGTTATATCGAATAACGTTATAACGTATTACGATATATGGAATAACGTTGTAACGTATTATGTTATATACAATATCGTCATAACGTACTACGTTATATGGTATAACGTTATAACGTATTACGTTATATGGTATAAGGTTATAACGTATTACGTTATATCGAATAACGTTATAACGTATTACGTTATATGGTATAACGTTATAACGTATTACGTTATATGGAATAACGTTATAACGTATTATTTTATATACAATAACGTCATAACGTACTACGTTATATGGTATAACGTTATAACGTATTACGTTATATGGAATAACGTTATAAAGTATTATGTTATATACAATAACGTCATAACGTACTACCTTATATGGTATAACGTTATAACGTATTACGTTATATGGAATAACGTTATAACGTACTATGTTATATACAATAACGTCATAACGTACTACGATATATGGTATAACGTTATAACGTATTATTTTATATACAATAACGTCATAACGTACTACGTTATATGGTATAACGTTATAACGTATTACGTTATATGGAATAACGTTATAACGTATTATGTTATATACAATAACGTCATAACGTACTACGTTATATGGTATAACGTTATAACGTATTACGTTATATGGAATAACGTTATAACGTATTATGTTATATACAATAACGTCATAACGTACTACGTTATATGGTATAACGTTGTAACGTATTACGTTATATGGAATAACGTTATAACGTATTATGTTATATACAATAACGTCATAACGTACTACGTTATATGGTATAACGTTATAACGTATTATGTTATATCGAATAACGTTATAACGTATTACGTTATATGGTATAACGTTATAACGTATTACGCTATATATAATATCGTTATATGGTATAACGTTATAACGTATTACGTTATATGGTATAACGTTATAACGTATTACGTTATACGGTATAACGTTATAACGTATTACGTTATTTGGAATAACGTTATAACGTATTATGTTATATAAAATAACGTCGTAACGTAATACGTTACGTGGTATAACGTTATAACGTATTACGTTATATGAAATATCGTTATATGGTATAACATGATAACGTTATAACGTATTACGTTATATAACATAACGTTATAACGTATTACGATATATGGAATAACGCTGTAACGTATTATGTTATATACAATATCGTCATAACGTACTACGTTATATGGTATAACGTTATAACGTCTTACGTTATATGGTATAAGGTTATAACGTATTACGTTACATGGTATAACGTTATAACGTATTGTGTTATATACAATAACGTCATAACGTACTACGTTATATGGTATAACGTTGTAACGTATTACGTTATATGGAATAACGTTATAACGTATTATGTTATATACAATAACGTCATAACGTACTACGTTATATGGTATAACGTTATAACGTATTACATTATATCGAATAACGTTATAACGTATTACGTTATATGGTATAACGTTATAACGTATTACGCTATATATAATATCGTTATATGGTATAACGTTATAACGTATTACGTTATATGGTATAACGTTATAACGTATTACGTTATACGGTATAACGTTATAACGTATTACGTTATTTGGAATAACGTTATAACGTATTATGATATATAAAATAACGTCGTAACGTAATACGTCACGTGGTATAACGTTATAACGTATTACGTTATATGAAATATCGTTATATGGTATAACATGATAACGTTATAACGTATTACGTTATATAACATAACGTTATAACGTATTACGATATATGGAATAACGTTGTAACGTATTATGTTATATACAATATCGTCATAACGTACTACGTTATATGGTATAACGTTATAACGTATTACGTTATATCGAATAACGTTATAACGTATTACGTTATATGGTATAACGTTATAACGTATTACGCTATATATAATATCGTTATATGGTATAACGTTATAACGTATTACGTTATATGGTATAACGTTATAACGTATTACGTTATATCGAATAACGTTATAACGTATTACGTTATATGGTATAACGTTATAACGTATTACGCTATATATAATATCGTTATATGGTATAACGTTATAACGTATTACGTTATATGGTATAACGTTATAACGCATTACGTTATACGGTATAACGTTATAACGTATTACGTTATTTGGAATAACGTTATAACGTATTATGTTATATAAAATAACATCGTAACGTAATACGTTACGTGGTATAACGTTATAACGTATTACGTTATATGAAATATCGTTATATGGTATAACATGATAACGTTATAACGTATTACGTTATATAACATAACATTATAACGTATTACGATATATGGAATAACGTTGTAACGTATTATGTTATATACAATATCGTCATAACGTACTACGTTATATGGTATAACGTTATAACGTATTACGTTATATGGTATAAGGTTATAACGTATTACGTTATATGGAATAACGTTATAACGTATTATGTTGTATACAATAACGTCATAACGTACTACGTTATATGGTATAACGTTATAACGTATTACGTTATATGGAATAACGTTATAACGTACTATGTTATATACAATAACGTCATAACGTACTACGTTATATGGTATAACGTTATATCGTATTACGTTATATCGAATAACGTTATAACGTATTACGTTATATGGTATAACGTTATAACGTATTACGCTATATATAATATCGTTATATGGTATAACGTTATAACGTATTACGTTATATAGTATAACGTTATATAGTATAACGTTATAACGTATTACGTTATACGGTATAACGTTATAACGTATTACGTTATTTGGAATAACGTTATAACGTATTATGTTATATAAAATAACGTCGTAACGTAATACGTTACGTGGTATAACGTTATAACGTATTACGCTATATGAAATATCGTTATATGGGATAACGTTATAACGTACTATGTTATATACAATAACGTCATAACGTATTACGTTATATGGTATAACGTTATAACGTATTACGTTATATCGAATAACGTTATAACGTATTACGTTATATGGTATAACGTTATAACGTATTACGTTATATGGAATAACGTTATAACGTATTATGTTATATACAATAACGTCATAACCTACTACGTTATATGGTATAACGTTATAACGTATTACGTTATATGGAATAACGTTATAACGTATTATGTTATATACAATAACGTCATAACGTACTACGTTATATGGTATAACGTTATAACGTATTACGTTATATGGAATAACGTTATAACGTATTATGTTATATACAATAACGTCATAACGTACTACGTTATATGGTATAACGTTGTAACGTATTACGTTATATGGAATAACGTTATAACGTATTATGTTATATAAAATAACGTCATAACGTCCTACGTTATATGGTATAACGTTATAACGTATTACGTTATATCGAATAACGTTATAACGTATTACGTTATATGGTATAACGTTATAACGTATTACGCTATATATAATATCGTTATATGGTATAACGTTATAACGTATTACGTTATATGGTATAACGTTATAACGTATTACGTTATACGGTATAACGTTATAACGTATTACGTTATTTGGAATAACGTTATAACGTATTATGTTATATAAAATAACGTCGTAACGTAATACGTTACGTGGTATAACGTTATAACGTATTACGTTATATGAAATATCGTAATATGGTATAACATGATAACGTTATAACGTTTTACGTTATATAACATAACGTTATAACGTATTACGATATATGGAATAACGCTGTAACGTATTATGTTATATACAATATCGTCATAACGTACTACGTTATATGGTATAACGTTATAACGTTTTACGTTATATGGTATAAGGTTATAACGTATTACGTTATATGGTATAACGTTATAACGTATTGTGTTATATACAATAACGTCATAACGTACTACGTTATATGGTATAACGTTATAACGTATTACGTTATATGGAATAACGTTATAACGTATTATGTTATATACAATAACGTCATAACGTACTACGTTATATGGTATAACGTTATAACGTATTACGTTATATGGAATAACGTTATAACGTATTATGTTATATACAATAACGTCATAACGTACTTCGTTATATGGTATAACGCTATAACGTATTACGTTATATCGAATAACGTTATAACGTATTACGTTATATGGTATAACGTTATAACGTATTAAGCTATATATAATATCGTTATATGGTATAACGTTATAACGTATTACGTTATATGGTATAACGTTATAACGTATTACGTTATACGGTATAACGTTATAACGTATTACGTTATTTGGAATAACGTTATAACGTATTATGATATATAAAATAACGTCGTAACGTAATACGTCACGTGGTATAACGTTATAACGTATTACGTTATATGAAATATCGATATATGGTATAACATGATAACGTTATAACGTATTACGTTATATAACATAACGTTATAACGTATTACGATATATGGAATAACGTTGTAACGTATTATGTTATATACAATATCGTCATAACGTACTACGTTATATGGTATAACGTTATAACGTATTACGTTATATCGAATAACGTTATAACGTATTACGTTATATGGTATAACGTTATAACGTATTACGCTATATATAATATCGTTATATGGTATAACGTTATAACGTATTACGTTATATGGTATAACGTTATAACGTATTACGTTATATCGAATAACGTTATAACGTATTACGTTATATGGTATAACGTTATAACGTATTACGCTATATATAATATCGTTATATGGTATAACGTTATAACGTATTACGTTATATGGTATAACGTTATAACGTACTTCGTTATATGGTATAACGTTATAACGTATTACGTTATATCGAATAACGTTATAACGTATTACGTTATATGGTATAACGTTATAACGTATTAAGCTATATATAATATCGTTATATGGTATAACGTTATAACGTATTACGTTATATGGTATAACGTTATAACGTATTACGTTATACGGTATAACGTTATAACGTATTACGTTATTTGGAATAACGTTATAACGTATTATGTTATATAAAATAACTTCGTAACGTAATACGTTACGTGGTATAACGTTATAACGTATTACGTTATATGAAATATCGTTATATGGTATAACATGATAACGTTATAACGTATTACGTTATATAACATAACGTTATAACGTATTACGATATATGGAATAACGTTGTAACGTATTATGTTATATACAATATCGTCATAACGTACTACGTTATATGGTATAACGTCATAACGTATTACGTTATATGGTATAAGGTTATAACGTATTACGTTATATGGAATAACGTTATAACGTATTATGTTATATACAATAACGTCATAACGTACTACGTTATATGGTATAACGTTATAACGTATTACGTTATATGGAATAACGTTATAACGTACTATGTTATATACAATAACGTCATAACGTACTACGTTATATGGTATAACGTTATATCGTATTACGTTATATCGAATAACGTTATAACGTATTACGTTATATGGTATAACGTTATAACGTATTACGCTATATATAATATCGTTATATGGTATAACGTTATAACGTATTACGTTATATAGTATAACGTTATAACGTATTACGTTATACGGTATAACGTTATAACGTATTACGTTATTTGGAATAACGTTATAACGTATTATGTCATATAAAATAACGTCGTAACGTAATACGTTACGTGGTATAACGTTATAACGTATTACGCTATATGAAATATCGTTATATGGTATAACATGATAACGTTATAACGTTTTACGTTATATAACATAACGTTATAACGTATTACGATATATGGAATAACGTTGTAACGTATTATGTTATATACAATATCGTCATAACGTACTACGTTATATGGTATGACGTTATAACGTATTACGTTATATGGTATAAGGTTATAACGTATTACGTTATATGGTATAACGTTATAACGTATTACGTTATTTGGAATAACGTTATAACGTACTGCGTTATATGGTATAACGTTATAACGTATTACGCTATATATAATATCGTTATATGGTATAACGTTATAACGTATTACGTTATATGGTATAACGTTATAACGTATTACGATATATGGAATAACGTTGTAACGTATTATGTTATATACAATATCGTCATAACGTACTACGTTATATGGTATAACGTTATATGGTATAACGTTATAACGTATTGTGTTATATACAATAACGTCATAACGTACTACGTTATATGGTATAACGTTATAACGTATTACGTTATATGGAATAACGTTATAACGTACTATGTTATATACAATAACGTCATAACGTACTACGTTATATGGTATAACGTTGTAACGTATTACGTTATATGGAATAACGTTATAACGTATTATGTTATATACAATAACGTCATAACGTACTACGTTATATGGTATAACGTTATAACGTATTACGTTATATCGAATAACGTTATAACGTATTACGTTATATGGTATAACGTTATAACGTATTACGCTATATATAATATCGTTATATGGTATAACGTTATAACGTATTACGTTATATGGTATAACGTTATAACGTATTACGTTATACGGTATAACGTTATAACGTATTACGTTATTTGGAATAACGTTATAACGTATTATGATATATAAAATAACGTCGTAACGTAATACGTCACGTGGTATAACGTTATAACGTATTACGTTATATGAAATATCGTTATATGGTATAACATGATAACGTTATAACGTATTACGTTATATAACATAACGTTATAACGTATTACGATATATGGAATAACGTTGTAACGTATTATGTTATATACAATATCGTTATAACGTACTACGTTATATGGTATAACGTTATAACGTATTACGTTATATCGAATAACGTTATAACGTATTACGTTATATGGTATAACGTTATAACGTATTACGTTATATGGAATAACGTTATAACGTATTATGTTATATACAATAACGTCATAACGTACTACGTTATATGGTATGACGTTGTAACGTATTACGTTATATGGAATAACGTTATAACGTATTATGTTATATACAATAACGTCATAACGTACTACGTTATATGGTGTAACGTTATAACGTATTACGTTATATCGAATAACGTTATAACGTATTACGTTATATGGTATAACGTTATAACGTATTACGCTATATATAATATCGTTATATGGTATAACGTTATAACGTATTACGTTATATAACATAACGTTATAACGTATTACGATATATGGAATAACATTGTAACGTATTATGTTATATACAATATCGTCATAACGTACTACGTTATATGGTATAACGTTATAACGTATTACGTTATATGGTATAAGGTTAGAACGTATTACGTTATATGGTATAACGTTATAACGTATTGTGTTATATACAATAACGTCATAACGTACTACGTTATATGGTATAACGTTATAACGTATTACGTTATATGGTATAACGTTATAACGTACTATGTTATATACAATAACGTCATAACGTACTACGTTATATGGTATAACGTTGTAACGTATTACGTTATATGGAATAACGTTATAACGTATTATGTTATATACAATAACGTCATAACGTACTACGTTATATGGTATAACGTTATAACGTATTACGTTATATGGTATAAGGTTAGAACGTATTACGTTATATGGTATAACGTTATAACGTATTGTGTTATATACAATAACGTCATAACGTACTACGTTATATGGTATAACGTTATAACGTATTACGTTATATCGAATAACGTTATAACGTATTACGTTATATGATATAACGTTATAACGTATTACGCTATATATAATATCGTTATATGGTATAACGTTATAACGTATTACGTTATATAACATAACGTTATAACGTATTACGATATATGGAATAACGTTGTAACGTATTATGTTATATACAATATCGTCATAACGTACTACGTTATATGGTATAACGTTATAACGTATTACGTTATATGGTATAAGGTTATAACGTATTACGTTATATGGTATAACGTTATAACGTATTGTGTTATATACAATAACGTCATAACGTACTACGTTATATGGTATAACGTTATAACGTATTACGTTATATGGAATAACGTTATAACGTACTATGTTATATACAATAACGTCATAACGTACTACGTTATATGGTATAACGTTGTAACGTATTACGTTATATGGAATAACGTTATAACGTATTATGTTATATACAATAACGTCATAACGTACTACGTTATATGGTATAACGTTATAACGTATTACGTTATATCGAATAACGTTATAACGTATTACGTTATATGGTATAACGTTATAACGTATTACGCTATATATAATATCGTTATATGGTATAACGTTATAACGTATTACGTTATATGGTATAACGTTATAACGTATTACGATATATGGAATAACGTTGTAACGTATTATGTTATATACAATATCGTCATAACGTACTACGTTATATGGTATAACGTTATAACGTATTACGTTATATGGTATAAGGTTATAACGTATTACGTTATATGGTATAACGTTATAACGTATTGTGTTATATAGAATAACGTCATAACGTACTACGTTATATGGTATAACGTTATAACGTATTACGTTATATGGAATAACGTTATAACGTACTATGTTATATACAATAACGTCATAACGTACTACGTTATATGGTATAACGTTGTAACGTATTACGTTATATGGAATAACGTTATAACGTACTATGTTATATACAATAACGTCATAACGTACTACGTTATATGGTATAACGTTGTAACGTATTACGTTATATGGTATAACGTTATAACGTATTGTGTTATATACAATAACGTCATAACGTACTACGTTATATGGTATAACGTTATAACGTATTACGCTATATATAATATCGTTATATGGTATAACGTTATAACGTATTACGTTATATAACATAACGTTATAACGTATTACGATATATGGAATAACGTTGTAACGTATTATGTTATATACAATATCGTCATAACGTACTACGTTATATGGTATAACGTTATAACGTATTACGTTATATGGTATAAGGTTAGAACGTATTACGTTATATGGTATAACGTTATAACGTATTGTGTTATATACAATAACGTCATAACGTACTACGTTATATGGTATAACGTTATAACGTATTACGTTATATGGAATAACGTTATAACGTACTATGTTATATACAATAACGTCATAACGTACTACGTTATATGGTATAACGTTGTAACGTATTACGTTATATGGAATAACGTTATAACGTATTATTTTATATTCAATAACGTCATAACGTACTACGTTATATGGTATAACGTTATAACGTATTACGTTATATCGAATAACGTTATAACGTATTACGTTATATGGTATAACGTTATAACGTATTACGCTATATATAATATCGTTATATGGTATAACGTTATAACGTATTACGATATATGGAATAACGTTGTAACGTATTATGTTATATACAATATCGTCATAACGTACTACGTTATATGGTATAACGTTATAACGTATTACGTTATATGGAATAACGTTATAACGTATTATGTTATATACAATAACGTCATAACGTACTACGTTATATGGTATAACGTTGTAACGTATTACGTTATATAGAATAACGTTATAACGTATTATGTTATATACAATAACGTCATAACGTACTACGTTATATGGTATAACGTTATAACGTATTACGTTATATCGAATAACGTTATAACGTATTACGTTATATGGTATAACGTTATAACGTATTACGTTATACGGTATAACGTTATAACGTATTACGTTATTTGGAATAACGTTATAACGTATTATGTTATATAAAATATCGTCGTAACGTAATACGTTACGTGGTATAACGTTATAACGTATTACGTTATATGAAATATCGTAATATGGTATAACATGATAACGTTATAACGTATTACGTTATATAACATAACGTTATAACGTATTACGATATATGGAATAACGCTGTAACGTATTATGTTATATACAATATCGTCATAACGTACTACGTTATATGGTATAACGTTATAACGTATTACGTTATATGGTATAAGGTTATAACGTATTACGTTATATGGTATAACGTTATAACGTATTGTGTTATATACAATAACGTCATAACGTACTACGTTATATGGTATAACGTTATAACGTATTACGTTATATGGAATAACGTTATAACGTACTATGTTATATACAATAACGTCATAACGTACTACGTTATATGGTATAACGTTGTAACGTATTACGTTATATGGAATGACGTTATAACGTATTATGTTATATACAATAACGTCATAACGTACTTCGTTATATGGTATAACGTTATAACGTATTACGTTATATCGAATAACGTTATAACGTATTACGTTATATGGTATAACGTTATAACGTATTACGCTATATATAATATCGTTATATGGTGTAACGTTATAACGTATTACGTTATATGGTATAACGTTATAACGTATTACGTT
The DNA here is from genome assembly GCF_051014615.1 of Bombus vancouverensis nearcticus. Classification (NCBI taxonomy): domain Eukaryota; kingdom Metazoa; phylum Arthropoda; class Insecta; order Hymenoptera; family Apidae; genus Bombus; species Bombus vancouverensis. The sequence continues at coordinate 4,410,553 of NC_134920.1, forward strand.
ATACGGTATAACGTTATAACGTATTACGTTATTTGGAATAACGTTATAACGTATTATGATATATAAAATAACGTCGTAACGTAATACGTCACGTGGTATAACGTTATAACGTATTACGTTATATGAAATATCGTTATATGGTATAACATGATAACGTTATAAATTATTACGTTATATAACATAACGTTATAACGTATTACGATATATGGAATAACGTTGTAACGTATTATGTTATATACAATATCGTCATAAAGTACTACGTTATATGGTATAACGTTATAACGTATTACGTTATGTGGTATAAGGTTATAACGTATTACGTTATATGGAATAACGTTATAACGTATTATGTTATATACAATAACGTCATAACGTACTACGTTATATGGTATAACGTTGTAACGTATTACGTTATATGGTATAACGTTATAACGTATTACGTTATACGGTATAACGTTATAACGTATTACGTTATTTGGAATAACGTTATAACGTATTATGATATATAAAATTACGTCGTAACGTAATACGTCACGTGGTATAACGGTATAACGTATTACGTTATATGAAATATCGTTATATGGTATAACATGATAACGTTATAACGTATTACGTTATATAACATAACGTTATAACGTATTACGATATATGGAATAACGTTGTAACGTATTATGTTATATACAATATCGTCATAACGTACTACGTTATATGGTATAACGTTATAACGTATTACGTTATATCGAATAACGTTATAACGTATTACGTTATATGGTATAACGTTATAACGTATTACGATATATGGAATAACGTTGTAACGTATTATGTTATATACAATATCGTCATAACGTACTACGTTATATGGTATAACGTTATAACGTATTACGTTATATGGTATAAGGTTATAACGTATTACGTTATATGGTATAACGTTATAACGTATTGTGTTATATACAATAACGTCATAACGTACTACGTTATATGGTATAACGTTATAACGTATTACGTTATATGGAATAACGTTATAACGTACTATGTTATATACAATAACGTCATAACGTACTACGTTATATGGTATAACGTTGTAACGTATTACGTTATGTGGAATAACGTTATAACGTATTATGTTATATACAATAACGTCATAACGTACTACGTTATATGGTATAAAGTTATAACGTATTACGTTATATCGAATAACGTTATAACGTATTACGTTATATGGTATAACGTTATAACGTATTACGTTATATGGTATAAGGTTATAACGTATTACGTTATATGGTATAACGTTATAACGTATTGTGTTATATACAATAACGTCATAACGTACTACGTTATATGGTATAACGTTATAACGTATTACGTTATATGGAATAACGTTATAACGTATTATGTTATATACAATAACGTCATAACGTACTACGTTATATGGTATAACGTTATAACGTATTATGTTATATACAATAACGTCATAACGTACTACGTTATATGGTATAACGTTATAACGTATTACGTTATATCGAATAACGTTATAACGTATTACGTTATATGGTATAACGTTATAACGTATTACGCTATATATAATATCGTTATATGGTATAACGTTATAACGTATTACGTTATATGGTATAACGTTATAACGTATTACGATATATGGAATAACGTTGTAACGTATTATGTTATATACAATATCGTCATAACGTACTACGTTATATGGTATAACGTTATAACGTATTACGTTATATGGTATAACGTTATAACGTATTACGTTATATGGAATAACGTTATAACGTATTATGTTATATACAATAACGTCATAACGTACTACGTTATATGGTATAACGTTATAACGTATTACGTTATATCGAATAACGTCATAACGTACTACGTTATATGGTATAACGTTATAACGTATTACGTTATATGGAATAACGTTATAACGTACTATGTTATATACAATAACGTCATAACGTACTACGTTATATGGTATAACGTTGTAACGTATTACGTTATATGGAATAACGTTATAACGTATTATGTTATATACAATAACGTCATAACGTACTACGTTATATGGTATAACGTTATAACGTATTACGTTATATCGAATAACGTTATAACGTATTACGTTATATGGTATAACGTTATAACGTATTACGCTATATATAATATCGTTATATGGTATAACGTTATAACGTATTACGTTATATGGTATAACGTTATAACGTATTACGATATATGGAATAACGTTGTAACGTATTATGTTATATACAATATCGTCATAACGTACTACGTTATATGGTATAACGTTATAACGTATTACGTTATATGGTATAAGGTTATAACGTATTACGTTATATGGTATAACGTTATAACGTATTGTGTTATATACAATAACGTCATAACGTACTACGTTATATGGTATAACGTTATAACGTATTACGTTATATGGAATAACGTTATAACGTACTATGTTATATACAATAACGTCATAACGTACTACGTTATATGGTATAACGTTGTAACGTATTACGTTATATGGAATAACGTTATAACGTATTATGTTATATACAATAACGTCATAACGTACTACGTTATATGGTATAACGTTATAACGTATTATGTTATATACAATAACGTCATAACGTACTACGTTATATGGTATAACGTTATAACGTATTACGTTATATCGAATAACGTTATAACGTATTACGATATATGGAATAACGTTGTAACGTATTATGTTATATACAATATCGTCATAACGTACTACGTTATATGGTATAACGTTATAACGTATTACGTTATATGGTATAACGTTATAACGTATTACGCTATATATAATATCGTTATATGGTATAACGTTATAACGTATTACGTTATATGGTATAACGTTATAACGTATTACGATATATGGAATAACGTTGTAACGTATTATGTTATATACAATATCGTCATAACGTACTACGTTATATGGTATAACGTTATAACGTATTACGTTATATGGTATAAGGTTATAACGTATTACGTTATATGGTATAACGTTATAACGTATTGTGTTATATACAATAACGTCATAACGTACTACGTTATATGGTATAACGTTATAACGTATTACGTTATATGGAATAACGTTATAACGTACTATGTTATATACAATAACGTCATAACGTACTACGTTATATGGTATAACGTTGTAACGTATTACGTTATGTGGAATAACGTTATAACGTATTATGTTATATACAATAACGTCATAACGTACTACGTTATATGGTATAACGTTATAACGTATTACGTTATATCGAATAACGCTATAACGTATTACGTTATATGGTATAACGTTATAACGTATTACGCTATATATAATATCGTTATATGGTATAACGTTATAACGTATTACGTTATATGAAATATCGTTATATGGTATAACATGATAACGTTATAACGTATTACGTTATATAACATAACGTTATAACGTATTACGATATATGGAATAACGTTGTAACGTATTATTTTATTTACAATATCGTCATAACGTACTACGTTATATGGTATAACGTTATAACGTATTACGTTATATCGAATAACGTTATAACGTATTACGTTATATGGTATAACGTTATAACGTATTACGTTATATGGAATAACGTTATAACGTATTATGTTATATACAATAACGTCATAACGTACTACGTTATATGGTATAACGTTATAACGTATTACGTTATATCGAATAACGTTATAACGTATTACGTTATATGGTATAACGTTATAAAGTATTACGCTATATATAATATCGTTATATGGTATAACGTTATAACGTATTACGTTATATGGTATAACGTTATAACGTATTACGTTATACGGTATAACGTTATAACGTATTACGTTATTTGGAATAACGTTATAACGTATTATGATATATAAAATTACGTCGTAACGTAATACGTCACGTGGTATAACGTTATAACGTATTACGTTATATGAAATATCGTTATATGGTATAACATGATAACGTTATAACGTATTACGTTATATAACATAACGTTATAACGTATTACGATATATGGAATAACGTTGTAACGTATTATGTTATATACAATATCGTCATAACGTACTACGTTATATGGTATAACGTTATAACGTATTACGTTATATCGAATAACGTTATAACGTATTACGTTATATGGTATAACGTTATAACGTATTACGTTATATGGAATAACGTTATAACGTATTATGTTATATACAATAACGTCATAACGTACTACGTTATATGGTATAACGTTATAACGTATTACGTTATATGAAATATCGTTATATGGTATAACATGATAACGTTATAACGTATTACGTTATATAACATAACGTTATAACGTATTACGATATATGGAATAACGTTGTAACGTATTATGTTATTTACAATATCGTCATAACGTACTACGTTATATGGTATAACGTTATAACGTATTACGTTATATCGAATAACGTTATAACGTATTACGTTATATGGTATAACGTTATAACGTATTACGTTATATGGAATAACGTTATAACGTATTATGTTATATACAATAACGTCATAACGTACTACGTTATATGGTATAACGTTATAACGTATTACGTTATATCGAATAACGTTATAACGTATTACGTTATATGGTATAACGTTATAAAGTATTACGCTATATATAATATCGTTATATGGTATAACGTTATAACGTATTACGTTATATGGTATAACGTTATAACGTATTACGTTATACGGTATAACGTTATAACGTATTACGTTATTTGGAATAACGTTATAACGTATTATGATATATAAAATTACGTCGTAACGTAATACGTCACGTGGTATAACGTTATAACGTATTACGTTATATGAAATATCGTTATATGGTATAACATGATAACGTTATAACGTATTACGTTATATAACATAACGTTATAACGTATTACGATATATGGAATAACGTTGTAACGTATTATGTTATATACAATATCGTCATAACGTACTACGTTATATGGTATAACGTTATAACGTATTACGTTATATCGAATAACGTTATAACGTATTACGTTATATGGTATAACGTTATAACGTATTACGTTATATGGAATAACGTTATAACGTATTATGTTATATACAATAACGTCATAACGTACTACGTTATATGGTATAACGTTGTAACGTATTACGTTATATGGAATAACGTTATAACGTATTATGTTATATACAATAACGTCATAACGTACTACGTTATATGGTATAACGTTATAACGTATTACGTTATATCGAATAACGTTATAACGTATTACGTTATATGGTATAACGTTATAACGTATTACGCTATATATAATATCGTTATATGGTATAACGTTATAACGTATTACGTTATATAACATAACGTTATAACGTATTACGATATATGGAATAACGTTGTAACGTATTATGTTATATACAATATCGTCATAACGTACTACGTTATATGGTATAACGTTATAACGTATTACGTTATATGGTATAAGGTTAGAACGTATTACGTTATATGGTATAACGTTATAACGTATTGTGTTATATACAATAACGTCATAACGTACTACGTTATATGGTATAACGTTATAACGTATTACGTTATATGGAATAACGTTATAACGTACTATGTTATATACAATAACGTCATAACGTACTACGTTATATGGTATAACGTTGTAACGTATTACGTTATATGGAATAACGTTATAACGTATTATTTTATATTCAATAACGTCATAACGTACTACGTTATATGGTATAACGTTATAACGTATTACGTTATATCGAATAACGTTATAACGTATTACGTTATATGGTATAACGTTATAACGTATTACGCTATATATAATATCGTTATATGGTATAACGTTATAACGTATTACGATATATGGAATAACGTTGTAACGTATTATGTTATATACAATATCGTCATAACGTACTACGTTATATGGTATAACGTTATAACGTATTACGTTATATGGAATAACGTTATAACGTATTATGTTATATACAATAACGTCATAACGTACTACGTTATATGGTATAACGTTGTAACGTATTACGTTATATAGAATAACGTTATAACGTATTATGTTATATACAATAACGTCATAACGTACTACGTTATATGGTATAACGTTATAACGTATTACGTTATATCGAATAACGTTATAACGTATTACGTTATATGGTATAACGTTATAACGTATTACGTTATACGGTATAACGTTATAACGTATTACGTTATTTGGAATAACGTTATAACGTATTATGTTATATAAAATATCGTCGTAACGTAATACGTTACGTGGTATAACGTTATAACGTATTACGTTATATGAAATATCGTAATATGGTATAACATGATAACGTTATAACGTATTACGTTATATAACATAACGTTATAACGTATTACGATATATGGAATAACGCTGTAACGTATTATGTTATATACAATATCGTCATAACGTACTACGTTATATGGTATAACGTTATAACGTATTACGTTATATGGTATAAGGTTATAACGTATTACGTTATATGGTATAACGTTATAACGTATTGTGTTATATACAATAACGTCATAACGTACTACGTTATATGGTATAACGTTATAACGTATTACGTTATATGGAATAACGTTATAACGTACTATGTTATATACAATAACGTCATAACGTACTACGTTATATGGTATAACGTTGTAACGTATTACGTTATATGGAATGACGTTATAACGTATTATGTTATATACAATAACGTCATAACGTACTTCGTTATATGGTATAACGTTATAACGTATTACGTTATATCGAATAACGTTATAACGTATTACGTTATATGGTATAACGTTATAACGTATTACGCTATATATAATATCGTTATATGGTGTAACGTTATAACGTATTACGTTATATGGTATAACGTTATAACGTATTACGTTATACGGTATAACGTTATAACGTATTACGTTATTTGGAATAACGTTATAACGTATTATGATATATAAAATAACGTCGTAACGTAATACGTCACGTGGTATAACGTTATAACGTATTACGTTATATGAAATATCGTTATATGGTATAACATGATAACGTTATAAATTATTACGTTATATAACATAACGTTATAACGTATTACGATATATGGAATAACGTTGTAACGTATTATGTTATATACAATATCGTCATAAAGTACTACGTTATATGGTATAACGTTATAACGTATTACGTTATGTGGTATAAGGTTATAACGTATTACGTTATATGGAATAACGTTATAACGTATTATGTTATATACAATAACGTCATAACGTACTACGTTATATGGTATAACGTTGTAACGTATTACGTTATATGGTATAACGTTATAACGTATTACGTTATACGGTATAACGTTATAACGTATTACGTTATTTGGAATAACGTTATAACGTATTATGATATATAAAATTACGTCGTAACGTAATACGTCACGTGGTATAACGGTATAACGTATTACGTTATATGAAATATCGTTATATGGTATAACATGATAACGTTATAACGTATTACGTTATATAACATAACGTTATAACGTATTACGATATATGGAATAACGTTGTAACGTATTATGTTATATACAATATCGTCATAACGTACTACGTTATATGGTATAACGTTATAACGTATTACGTTATATCGAATAACGTTATAACGTATTACGTTATATGGTATAACGTTATAACGTATTACGATATATGGAATAACGTTGTAACGTATTATGTTATATACAATATCGTCATAACGTACTACGTTATATGGTATAACGTTATAACGTATTACGTTATATGGTATAAGGTTATAACGTATTACGTTATATGGTATAACGTTATAACGTATTGTGTTATATACAATAACGTCATAACGTACTACGTTATATGGTATAACGTTATAACGTATTACGTTATATGGAATAACGTTATAACGTACTATGTTATATACAATAACGTCATAACGTACTACGTTATATGGTATAACGTTGTAACGTATTACGTTATGTGGAATAACGTTATAACGTATTATGTTATATACAATAACGTCATAACGTACTACGTTATATGGTATAAAGTTATAACGTATTACGTTATATCGAATAACGTTATAACGTATTACGTTATATGGTATAACGTTATAACGTATTACGTTATATGGTATAAGGTTATAACGTATTACGTTATATGGTATAACGTTATAACGTATTGTGTTATATACAATAACGTCATAACGTACTACGTTATATGGTATAACGTTATAACGTATTACGTTATATGGAATAACGTTATAACGTATTATGTTATATACAATAACGTCATAACGTACTACGTTATATGGTATAACGTTATAACGTATTATGTTATATACAATAACGTCATAACGTACTACGTTATATGGTATAACGTTATAACGTATTACGTTATATCGAATAACGTTATAACGTACTACGTTATATGGTATAACGTTATAACGTATTACGTTATATCGAATAACGTTATAACGTATTACGTTATATGGTATAACGTTATAACGTATTACGCTATATATAATATCGTTATATGGTATAACGTTATAACGTATTACGTTATATGGTATAACGTTATAACGTATTACGATATATGGAATAACGTTGTAACGTATTATGTTATATACAATATCGTCATAACGTACTACGTTATATGGTATAACGTTATAACGTATTACGTTATATGGTATAACGTTATAACGTATTACGTTATATGGAATAACGTTATAACGTATTATGTTATATACAATAACGTCATAACGTACTACGTTATATGGTATAACGTTATAACGTATTACGTTATATCGAATAACGTTATAACGTATTACGTTATATGGTATAACGTTATAACGTATTACGCTATATATAATATCGTTATATGGTATAACATTATAACGTATTACGTTATATGGTATAACGTTATAACGTATTACGTTATACGGTATAACGTTATAACGTATTACGTTATTTGGAATAACGTTATAACGTATTATGATATATAAAATTACGTCGTAACGTAATACGTCACGTGGTATAACGTTATAACGTATTACGTTATATGAAATATCGTTATATGGTATAACATGATAACGTTATAACGTATTACGTTATATAACATAACGTTATAACGTATTACGATATATGGAATAACGTTGTAACGTATTATGTTATATACAATATCGTCATAACGTACTACGTTATATGGTATAACGTTATAACGTATTACGTTATATGGTATAAGGTTATAACGTATTACGTTATATGGTATAACGTTATAACGTATTGTGTTATATACAATAACGTCATAACGTACTACGTTATATGGTATAACGTTATAACGTATTACGTTATATGGAATAACGTTATAACGTACTATGTTATATACAATAACGTCATAACGTACTACGTTATATGGTATAACGTTATAACGTATTACGTTATATCGAATAACGTTATAACGTATTACGTTATATGGTATAACGTTATAACGTATTACGCTATATATAATATCGTTATATGGTATAACGTTATAACGTATTACGTTATATGAAATATCGTTATATGGTATAACATGATAACGTTATAACGTATTACGTTATATAACATAACGTTATAACGTATTACGATATATGGAATAACGTTGTAACGTATTATGTTATATACAATATCGTCATAACGTACTACGTTATATGGTATAACGTTATAACGTATTACGTTATATGGAATAACGTTATAACGTATTATGTTATATACAATAACGTCATAACGTACTACGTTATATGGTATAACGTTATAACGTATTACGTTATATCGAATAACGTTATAACGTATTACGTTATATGGTATAACGTTATAACGTATTACGTTATATGGTATAAGGTTATAACGTATTACGTTATATGGTATAACGTTATAACGTATTGTGTTATATACAATAACGTCATAACGTACTACGTTATATGGTATAACGTTATAACGTATTACGTTATATGGAATAACGTTATAACGTATTATGTTATATACAATAACGTCATAACGTACTACGTTATATGGTATAACGTTATAACGTATTATGTTATATACAATAACGTCATAACGTACTACGTTATATGGTATAACGTTATAACGTATTACGTTATATCGAATAACGTTATAACGTATTACGTTATATGGTATAACGTTATAACGTATTACGCTATATATAATATCGTTATATGGTATAACGTTATAACGTATTACGTTATATGGTATAACGTTATAACGTATTACGATATATGGAATAACGTTGTAACGTATTATGTTATATACAATATCGTCATAACGTACTACGTTATATGGTATAACGTTATAACGTATTACGTTATATGGTATAAGGTTATAACGTATTACGTTATATGGTATAACGTTATAACGTATTGTGTTATATACAATAACGTCATAACGTACTACGTTATATGGTATAACGTTATAACGTATTACGTTATATGGAATAACGTTATAACGTACTATGTTATATACAATAACGTCATAACGTACTACGTTATATGGTATAACGTTGTAACGTATTACGTTATGTGGAATAACGTTATAACGTATTATGTTATATACAATAACGTCATAACGTACTACGTTATATGGTATAACGTTATAACGTATTACGTTATATCGAATAACGTTATAACGTATTACGTTATATGGTATAACGTTATAACGTATTACGCTATATATAATACCGTTATATGGTATAACGTTATAACGTATTACGTTATATGGTATAACGTTATAACGTATTACGTTATACGGTATAACGTTATAACGTATTACGTTATTTGGAATAACGTTATAACGTATTATGATATATAAAATTACGTCGTAACGTAATACGTCACGTGGTATAACGTTATAACGTATTACGTTATATGAAATATCGTTATATGGTATAACATGATAACGTTATAACGTATTACGTTATATAACATAACGTTATAACGTATTACGATATATGGAATAACGTTGTAACGTATTATGTTATATACAATATCGTCATAACGTACTACGTTATATGGTATAACGTTATAACGTATTACGTTATATCGAATAACGTTATAACGTATTACGTTATATGGTATAACGTTATAACGTATTACGTTATATGGAATAACGTTATAACGTATTATGTTATATACAATAACGTCATAACGTACTACGCTATATGGTATAACGTTATAACGTATTACGTTATATCGAATAACGTTATAACGTATTACGTTATATGGTATAACGTTATAACGTATTACGCTATATATAATATCGTTATATGGTATAACGTTATAACGTATTACGTTATATGGTATAACGTTATAACGTATTACGTTATACGGTATAACGTTATAACGTATTACGTTATTTGGAATAACGTTATAACGTATTATGATATATAAAATTACGTCGTAACGTAATACGTCACGTGGTATAACGTTATAACGTATTACGTTATATGAAATATCGTTATATGGTATAACATGATAACGTTATAACGTATTACGTTATATAACATAACGTTATAACGTATTACGATATATGGAATAACGTTGTAACGTATTATGTTATATACAATATCGTCATAACGTACTACGTTATATGGTATAACGTTATAACGTATTACGTTATATGGTATAAGGTTATAACGTATTACGTTATATGGTATAACGTTATAACGTATTGTGTTATATACAATAACGTCATAACGTACTACGTTATATGGTATAACGTTATAACGTATTACGTTATATGGAATAACGTTATAACGTACTATGTTATATACAATAACGTCATAACGTACTACGTTATATGGTATAACGTTATAACGTATTACGTTATATGGTATAACGTTATAACGTATTACGCTATATATAATATCGTTATATGGTATAACGTTATAACGTATTACGTTATATGAAATATCGTTATATGGTATAACATGATAACGTTATAACGTATTACGTTATATAACATAACGTTATAACGTATTACGATATATGGAATAACGTTGTAACGTATTATGTTATATACAATATCGTCATAACGTACTACGTTATATGGTATAACGTTATAACGTATTACGTTATATGGAATAACGTTATAACGTATTATGTTATATACAATAACGTCATAACGTACTACGTTATATGGTATAACGTTATAACGTATTACGTTATATCGAATAACGTTATAACGTATTACGTTATATGGTATAACGTTATAACGTATTACGTTATATGGTATAAGGTTATAACGTATTACGTTATATGGTATAACGTTATAACGTATTGTGTTATATACAATAACGTCATAACGTACTACGTTATATGGTATAACGTTATAACGTATTACGTTATATGGAATAACGTTATAACGTATTATGTTATATACAATAACGTCATAACGTACTACGTTATATGGTATAACGTTATAACGTATTATGTTATATACAATAACGTCATAACGTACTACGTTATATGGTATAACGTTATAACGTATTACGTTATATCGAATAACGTTATAACGTATTACGTTATATGGTATAACGTTATAACGTATTACGCTATATATAATATCGTTATATGGTATAACGTTATAACGTATTACGTTATATGGTATAACGTTATAACGTATTACGATATATGGAATAACGTTGTAACGTATTATGTTATATACAATATCGTCATAACGTACTACGTTATATGGTATAACGTTATAACGTATTACGTTATATGGTATAAGGTTATAACGTATTACGTTATATGGTATAACGTTATAACGTATTGTGTTATATACAATAACGTCATAACGTACTACGTTATATGGTATAACGTTATAACGTATTACGTTATATGGAATAACGTTATAACGTACTATGTTATATACAATAACGTCATAACGTACTACGTTATATGGTATAACGTTGTAACGTATTACGTTATGTGGAATAACGTTATAACGTATTATGTTATATACAATAACGTCATAACGTACTACGTTATATGGTATAACGTTATAACGTATTACGTTATATCGAATAACGTTATAACGTATTACGTTATATGGTATAACGTTATAACGTATTACGCTATATATAATACCGTTATATGGTATAACGTTATAACGTATTACGTTATATGGTATAACGTTATAACGTATTACGTTATACGGTATAACGTTATAACGTATTACGTTATTTGGAATAACGTTATAACGTATTATGATATATAAAATTACGTCGTAACGTAATACGTCACGTGGTATAACGTTATAACGTATTACGTTATATGAAATATCGTTATATGGTATAACATGATAACGTTATAACGTATTACGTTATATAACATAACGTTATAACGTATTACGATATATGGAATAACGTTGTAACGTATTATGTTATATACAATATCGTCATAACGTACTACGTTATATGGTATAACGTTATAACGTATTACGTTATATGGAATAACGTTATAACGTATTATGTTATATACAATAACGTCATAACGTACTACGTTATATGGTATAACGTTATAACGTATTATGTTATATACAATAACGTCATAACGTACTACGTTATATGGTATAACGTTATAACGTATTACGTTATATCGAATAACGTTATAACGTATTACGTTATATGGTATAACGTTATAACGTATTACGCTATATATAATATCGTTATATGGTATAACGTTATAACGTATTACGTTATATGGTATAACGTTATAACGTATTACGATATATGGAATAACGTTGTAACGTATTATGTTATATACAATATCGTCATAACGTACTACGTTATATGGTATAACGTTATAACGTATTACCTTATATGGTATAAGGTTATAACGTATTACGTTATATGGTATAACGTTATAACGTATTGTGTTATATACAATAACGTCATAACGTACTACGTTATATGGTATAACGTTATAACGTATTACGTTATATGGAATAACGTTATAACGTACTATGTTATATACAATAACGTCATAACGTACTACGTTATATGGTATAACGTTGTAACGTATTACGTTATGTGGAATAACGTTATAACGTATTATGTTATATACAATAACGTCATAACGTACTACGTTATATGGTATAACGTTATAACGTATTACGTTATATCGAATAACGTTATAACGTATTACGTTATATGGTATAACGTTATAACGTATTACGCTATATATAATACCGTTATATGGTATAACGTTATAACGTATTACGTTATATGGTATAACGTTATAACGTATTACGTTATACGGTATAACGTTATAACGTATTACGTTATTTGGAATAACGTTATAACGTATTATGATATATAAAATTACGTCGTAACGTAATACGTCACGTGGTATAACGTTATAACGTATTACGTTATATGAAATATCGTTATATGGTATAACATGATAACGTTATAACGTATTACGTTATATAACATAACGTTATAACGTATTACGATATATGGAATAACGTTGTAACGTATTATGTTATATACAATATCGTCATAACGTACTACGTTATATGGTATAACGTTATAACGTATTACGTTATATCGAATAACGTTATAACGTATTACGTTATATGGTATAACGTTATAACGTATTACGTTATATGGAATAACGTTATAACGTATTATGTTATATACAATAACGTCATAACGTACTACGCTATATGGTATAACGTTATAACGTATTACGTTATATCGAATAACGTTATAACGTATTACGTTATATGGTATAACGTTATAACGTATTACGCTATATATAATATCGTTATATGGTATAACGTTATAACGTATTACGTTATATGGTATAACGTTATAACGTATTACGTTATACGGTATAACGTTATAACGTATTACGTTATTTGGAATAACGTTATAACGTATTATGATATATAAAATTACGTCGTAACGTAATACGTCACGTGGTATAACGTTATAACGTATTACGTTATATGAAATATCGTTATATGGTATAACATGATAACGTTATAACGTATTACGTTATATAACATAACGTTATAACGTATTACGATATATGGAATAACGTTGTAACGTATTATGTTATATACAATATCGTCATAACGTACTACGTTATATGGTATAACGTTATAACGTATTACGTTATATGGTATAAGGTTATAACGTATTACGTTATATGGTATAACGTTATAACGTATTGTGTTATATACAATAACGTCATAACGTACTACGTTATATGGTATAACGTTATAACGTATTACGTTATATGGAATAACGTTATAACGTACTATGTTATATACAATAACGTCATAACGTACTACGTTATATGGTATAACGTTATAACGTATTACGTTATATCGAATAACGTTATAACGTATTACGTTATATGGTATAACGTTATAACGTATTACGCTATATATAATATCGTTATATGGTATAACGTTATAACGTATTACGTTATATGAAATATCGTTATATGGTATAACATGATAACGTTATAACGTATTACGTTATATAACATAACGTTATAACGTATTACGATATATGGAATAACGTTGTAACGTATTATGTTATATACAATATCGTCATAACGTACTACGTTATATGGTATAACGTTATAACGTATTACGTTATATGGAATAACGTTATAACGTATTATGTTATATACAATAACGTCATAACGTACTACGTTATATGGTATAACGTTATAACGTATTACGTTATATCGAATAACGTTATAACGTATTACGTTATATGGTATAACGTTATAACGTATTACGCTATATATAATATCGTTATATGGTATAACGTTATAACGTATTACGTTATATGGTATAACGTTATAACGTATTACGTTATACGGTATAACGTTATAACGTATTACGTTATTTGGAATAACGTTATAACGTATTATGATATATAAAATTACGTCGTAACGTAATACGTCACGTGGTATAACGTTATAACGTATTACGTTATATGAAATATCGTTATATGGTATAACATGATAACGTTATAACGTATTACGTTATATAACATAACGTTATAACGTATTACGATATATGGAATAACGTTGTAACGTATTATGTTATATACAATATCGTCATAACGTACTACGTTATATGGTATAACGTTATAACGTATTACGTTATATCGAATAACGTTATAACGTATTACGTTATATGGTATAACGTTATAACGTATTACGTTATATGGAATAACGTTATAACGTATTATGTTATATACAATAACGTCATAACGTACTACGTTATATGGTATAACGTTGTAACGTATTACGTTATATGGAATAACGTTATAACGTATTATGTTATATACAATAACGTCATAACGTACTACGTTATATGGTATAACGTTATAACGTATTACGTTATATCGAATAACGTTATAACGTATTACGTTATATGGTATAACGTTATAACGTATTACGCTATATATAATATCGTTATATGGTATAACGTTATAACGTATTACGTTATATAACATAACGTTATAACGTATTACGATATATGGAATAACGTTGTAACGTATTATGTTATATACAATATCGTCATAACGTACTACGTTATATGGTATAACGTTATAACGTATTACGTTATATGGTATAAGGTTAGAACGTATTACGTTATATGGTATAACGTTATAACGTATTGTGTTATATACAATAACGTCATAACGTACTACGTTATATGGTATAACGTTATAACGTATTACGTTATATGGAATAACGTTATAACGTACTATGTTATATACAATAACGTCATAACGTACTACGTTATATGGTATAACGTTGTAACGTATTACGTTATATGGAATAACGTTATAACGTATTATTTTATATTCAATAACGTCATAACGTACTACGTTTTATGGTATAACGTTATAACGTATTACGTTATATCGAATAACGTTATAACGTATTACGTTATATGGTATAACGTTATAACGTATTACGCTATATATAATATCGTTATATGGTATAACGTTATAACGTATTACGATATATGGAATAACGTTGTAACGTATTATGTTATATACAATATCGTCATAACGTACTACGTTACATGGTATAACGTTATAACGTATTACGTTATATGGTATAACGTTATAACGTATTACGTTATATGGAATAACGTTATAACGTATTATGTTATATACAATAACGTCATAACGTACTACGTTATATGGTATAACGTTATAACGTATTACGTTATATGGAATAACGTTATAACGTATTATGTTATATACAATAACGTCATAACGTACTACGTTATATGGTATAACGTTATAACGTATTACGTTATATGGAATAACGTTATAACGTATTATGTTATATACAATAACGTCATAACGTACTACGTTATATGGTATAACGTTGTAACGTATTACGTTATATGGAATAACGTTATAACGTATTATGTTATATACAATAACGTCATAACGTACTACGTTATATGGGATAACGTTATACCGTATTACGTTATATAGAATAACGTTATAACGTATTACGTTATATGGTATAACGTTATAACGTCTCACGCTATATATAATATCGTTATATGGTATAACGTTATAACGTATTACGTTATATGGTATAACGTTATAACGTATTACGCTATATATAATATCGTTATATGGTATAACGTTATAACGTATTACGTTATATAACATAACGTTATAACGTATTACGATATATGGAATAACGTTGTAACGTATTATGTTATATACAATATCGTCATAACGTACTACGTTATATGGTATAACGTTATAACGTATTACGTTATATGGTATAAGGTTAGAACGTATTACGTTATATGGTATAACGTTATAACGTATTGTGTTATATACAATAACGTCATAACGTACTACGTTATATGGTATAACGTTATAACGTATTACGTTATATGGAATAACGTTATAACGTACTATGTTATATACAATAACGTCATAACGTACTACGTTATATGGTATAACGTTGTAACGTATTACGTTATATGGAATAACGTTATAACGTATTATTTTATATTCAATAACGTCATAACGTACTACGTTTTATGGTATAACGTTATAACGTATTACGTTATATCGAATAACGTTATAACGTATTACGTTATATGGTATAACGTTATAACGTATTACGCTATATATAATATCGTTATATGGTATAACGTTATAACGTATTACGATATATGGAATAACGTTGTAACGTATTATGTTATATACAATATCGTCATAACGTACTACGTTATATGGTATAACGTTATAACGTATTACGTTATATGGTATAACGTTATAACGTATTACGTTATATGGAATAACGTTATAACGTATTATGTTATATACAATAACGTCATAACGTACTACGTTATATGGTATAACGTTATAACGTATTACGTTATATGGAATAACGTTATAACGTATTATGTTATATACAATAACGTCATAACGTACTACGTTATATGGTATAACGTTATAACGTATTACGTTATATGGAATAACGTTATAACGTATTATGTTATATACAATAACGTCATAACGTACTACGTTATATGGTATAACGTTGTAACGTATTACGTTATATGGAATAACGTTATAACGTATTATGTTATATACAATAACGTCATAACGTACTACGTTATATGGGATAACGTTATACCGTATTACGTTATATAGAATAACGTTATAACGTATTACGTTATATGGTATAACGTTATAACGTCTCACGCTATATATAATATCGTTATATGGTATAACGTTATAACGTATTACGTTATATGGTATAACGTTATAACGTCTCACGCTATATATAATATCGTTATATGGTATAACGTTATAACGTATTACGTTATATGGTATAACGTTATAACGTATTACGTTATACGGTATAACGTTATAACGTATTACGTTATTTGGAATAACGTTATAACGTATTATGTTATATAAAATATCGTCGTAACGTAATACGTTACGTGGTATAACGTTATAACGTATTACGTTATATGAAATATCGTAATATGGTATAACATGATAACGTTATAACGTATTACGTTATATAACATAACGTTTAACGTATTACGATATATGGAATAACGCTGTAACGTATTATGTTATATACAATATCGTCATAACGTACTACGTTATATGGTATAACGTTATAACGTATTACGTTATATGGTATAAGGTTATAACGTATTACGTTATATGGTATAACGTTATAACGTATTGTGTTATATACAATAACGTCATAACGTACTACGTTATATGGTATAACGTTATAACGTATTACGTTATATGGAATAACGTTATAACGTACTATGTTATATACAATAACGTCATAACGTACTACGTTATATGGTATAACGTTGTAACGTATTACGTTATATGGAATGACGTTATAACGTATTATGTTATATACAATAACGTCATAACGTACTTCGTTATATGGTATAACGTTATAACGTATTACGTTATATCGAATAACGTTATAACGTATTACGTTATATGGTATAACGTTATAACGTATTACGCTATATATAATATCGTTATATGGTATAACGTTATAACGTATTACGTTATATGGTATAACGTTATAACGTATTACGTTATACGGTATAACGTTATAACGTATTACGTTATTTGGAATAACGTTATAACGTATTATGATATATAAAATAACGTCGTAACGTAATACGTCACGTGGTATAACGTTATAACGAATTACGTTATATGAAATATCGTTATATGGTATAACATGATAACGTTATAACGTATTACGTTATATAACATAACGTTATAACGTATTACGATATATGGAATAACGTTGTAACGTATTATGTTATATACAATATCGTCATAACGTACTACGTTATATGGTATAACGTTATAACGTATTACGTTATATGGTATAAGGTTATAACGTATTACGTTATATGGAATAACGTTATAACGTATTATGTTATATACAATAACGTCATAACGTACTACGTTATATGGTATAACGTTGTAACGTATTACGTTATGTGGTATAACGTTATAACGTATTACGTTATACGGTATAACGTTATAACGTATTACGTTATTTGGAATAACGTTATAACGTATTATGATATATAAAATTACGTCGTAACGTAATACGTCACGTGGTATAACGGTATAACGTATTACGTTATATGAAATATCGTTATATGGTATAACATGATAACGTTATAACGTATTACGTTATATAACATAACGTTATAACGTATTACGATATATGGAATAACGTTGTAACGTATTATGTTATATACAATATCGTCATAACGTACTACGTTATATGGTATAACGTTATAACGTATTACGTTATATCGAATAACGTTATAACGTATTACGTTATATGGAATAACGTTATAACGTACTATGTTATATACAATAACGTCATAACGTACTACGTTATATGGTATAACGTTGTAACGTATTACGTTATGTGGAATAACGTTATAACGTATTATGTTATATACAATAACGTCATAACGTACTACGTTATATGGTATAACGTTATAACGTATTACGTTATATCGAATAACGTTATAACGTATTACGTTATATGGTATAACGTTATAACGTATTACGTTATATGGTATAAGGTTATAACGTATTACGTTATATGGTATAACGTTATAACGTATTGTGTTATATACAATAACGTCATAACGTACTACGTTATATGGTATAACGTTATAACGTATTACGTTATATGGAATAACGTTATAACGTATTATGTTATATACAATAACGTCATAACGTACTACGTTATATGGTATAACGTTATAACGTATTATGTTATATACAATAACGTCATAACGTACTACGTTATATGGTATAACGTTATAACGTATTACGTTATATCGAATAACGTTATAACGTATTACGTTATATGGTATAACGTTATAACGTATTACGCTATATATAATATCGTTATATGGTATAACGTTATAACGTATTACGTTATATGGTATAACGTTATAACGTATTACGATATATGGAATAACGTTGTAACGTATTATGTTATATACAATATCGTCATAACGTACTACGTTATATGGTATAACGTTATAACGTATTACGTTATATGGTATACGGTTATAACGTATTACGTTATATGGTATAACGTTATAACGTATTGTGTTATATACAATAACGTCATAACGTACTACGTTATATGGTATAACGTTATAACGTATTACGTTATATGGAATAACGTTATAACGTATTATGTTATATACAATAACGTCATAACGTACTACGTTATATGGTATAACGTTATAACGTATTATGTTATATACAATAACGTCATAACGTACTACGTTATATGGTATAACGTTATAACGTATTACGTTATATCGAATAACGTTATAACGTATTACGTTATATGGTATAACGTTATAACGTATTACGCTATATATAATATCGTTATATGGTATAACGTTATAACGTATTACGTTATATGGTATAACGTTATAACGTATTACGTTATACGGTATAACGTTATAACGTATTACGTTATTTGGAATAACGTTATAACGTATTATGATATATAAAATTACGTCGTAACGTAATACGTCACGTGGTATAACGTTATAACGTATTATGTTATATGAAATATCGTTATATGGTATAACATGATAACGTTATAACGTATTACGTTATATAACATAACGTTATAACGTATTACGATATATGGAATAACGTTGTAACGTATTATGTTATATACAATATCGTCATAACGTACTACGTTATATGGTATAACGTTATAACGTATTACGTTATATGGTATAAGGTTATAACGTATTACGTTATATGGTATAACGTTATAACGTATTGTGTTATATACAATAACGTCATAACGTACTACGTTATATGGTATAACGTTATAACGTATTACGTTATATGGAATAACGTTATAACGTACTATGTTATATACAATAACGTCATAACGTACTACGTTATATGGTATAACGTTGTAACGTATTACGTTATGTGGAATAACGTTATAACGTATTATGTTATATACAATAACGTCATAACGTACTACGTTATATGGTATAACGTTATAACGTATTACGTTATATCGAATAACGTTATAACGTATTACGTTATATGGTATAACGTTATAACGTATTACGCTATATATAATATCGTTATATGGTATAACGTTATAACGTATTACGTTATATGGTATAACGTTATAACGTATTACGTTATACGGTATAACGTTATAACGTATTACGTTATTTGGAATAACGTTATAACGTATTATGATATATAAAATTACGTCGTAACGTAATACGTCACGTGGTATAACGTTATAACGTATTACGTTATATGAAATATCGTTATATGGTATAACATGATAACGTTATAACGTATTACGTTATATAACATAACGTATTACGTATTACGATATATGGAATAACGTTGTAACGTATTATGTTATATACAATATCGTCATAACGTACTACGTTATATGGTATAACGTTATAACGTATTACGTTATATCGAATAACGTTATAACGTATTACGTTATATGGAATAACGTTATAACGTACTATGTTATATACAATAACGTCATAACGTACTACGTTATATGGTATAACGTTGTAACGTATTACGTTATATGGAATGACGTTATAACGTATTATGTTATATACAATAACGTCATAACGTACTTCGTTATATGGTATAACGTTATAACGTATTACGTTATATCGAATAACGTTATAACGTATTACGTTATATGGTATAACGTTATAACGTATTACGCTATATATAATATCGTTATATGGTATAACGTTATAACGTATTACGTTATATGGTATAACGTTATAACGTATTACGTTATACGGTATAACGTTATAACGTATTACGTTATTTGGAATAACGTTATAACGTATTATGATATATAAAATAACGTCGTAACGTAATACGTCACGTGGTATAACGTTATAACGAATTACGTTATATGAAATATCGTTATATGGTATAACATGATAACGTTATAACGTATTACGTTATATAACATAACGTTATAACGTATTACGATATATGGAATAACGTTGTAACGTATTATGTTATATACAATATCGTCATAACGTACTACGTTATATGGTATAACGTTATAACGTATTACGTTATATGGTATAAGGTTATAACGTATTACGTTATATGGAATAACGTTATAACGTATTATGTTATATACAATAACGTCATAACGTACTACGTTATATGGTATAACGTTGTAACGTATTACGTTATGTGGTATAACGTTATAACGTATTACGTTATACGGTATAACGTTATAACGTATTACGTTATTTGGAATAACGTTATAACGTATTATGATATATAAAATTACGTCGTAACGTAATACGTCACGTGGTATAACGGTATAACGTATTACGTTATATGAAATATCGTTATATGGTATAACATGATAACGTTATAACGTATTACGTTATATAACATAACGTTATAACGTATTACGATATATGGAATAACGTTGTAACGTATTATGTTATATACAATATCGTCATAACGTACTACGTTATATGGTATAACGTTATAACGTATTACGTTATATCGAATAACGTTATAACGTATTACGTTATATGGAATAACGTTATAACGTACTATGTTATATACAATAACGTCATAACGTACTACGTTATATGGTATAACGTTGTAACGTATTACGTTATGTGGAATAACGTTATAACGTATTATGTTATATACAATAACGTCATAACGTACTACGTTATATGGTATAACGTTATAACGTATTACGTTATATCGAATAACGTTATAACGTATTACGTTATATGGTATAACGTTATAACGTATTACGTTATATGGTATAAGGTTATAACGTATTACGTTATATGGTATAACGTTATAACGTATTGTGTTATATACAATAACGTCATAACGTACTACGTTATATGGTATAACGTTATAACGTATTACGTTATATGGAATAACGTTATAACGTATTATGTTATATACAATAACGTCATAACGTACTACGTTATATGGTATAACGTTATAACGTATTATGTTATATACAATAACGTCATAACGTACTACGTTATATGGTATAACGTTATAACGTATTACGTTATATCGAATAACGTTATAACGTATTACGTTATATGGTATAACGTTATAACGTATTACGCTATATATAATATCGTTATATGGTATAACGTTATAACGTATTACGTTATATGGTATAACGTTATAACGTATTACGATATATGGAATAACGTTGTAACGTATTATGTTATATACAATATCGTCATAACGTACTACGTTATATGGTATAACGTTATAACGTATTACGTTATATGGTATACGGTTATAACGTATTACGTTATATGGTATAACGTTATAACGTATTGTGTTATATACAATAACGTCATAACGTACTACGTTATATGGTATAACGTTATAACGTATTACGTTATATGGAATAACGTTATAACGTATTATGTTATATACAATAACGTCATAACGTACTACGTTATATGGTATAACGTTATAACGTATTATGTTATATACAATAACGTCATAACGTACTACGTTATATGGTATAACGTTATAACGTATTACGTTATATCGAATAACGTTATAACGTATTACGTTATATGGTATAACGTTATAACGTATTACGCTATATATAATATCGTTATATGGTATAACGTTATAACGTATTACGTTATATGGTATAACGTTATAACGTATTACGTTATACGGTATAACGTTATAACGTATTACGTTATTTGGAATAACGTTATAACGTATTATGATATATAAAATTACGTCGTAACGTAATACGTCACGTGGTATAACGTTATAACGTATTATGTTATATGAAATATCGTTATATGGTATAACATGATAACGTTATAACGTATTACGTTATATAACATAACGTTATAACGTATTACGATATATGGAATAACGTTGTAACGTATTATGTTATATACAATATCGTCATAACGTACTACGTTATATGGTATAACGTTATAACGTATTACGTTATATGGTATAAGGTTATAACGTATTACGTTATATGGTATAACGTTATAACGTATTGTGTTATATACAATAACGTCATAACGTACTACGTTATATGGTATAACGTTATAACGTATTACGTTATATGGAATAACGTTATAACGTACTATGTTATATACAATAACGTCATAACGTACTACGTTATATGGTATAACGTTGTAACGTATTACGTTATGTGGAATAACGTTATAACGTATTATGTTATATACAATAACGTCATAACGTACTACGTTATATGGTATAACGTTATAACGTATTACGTTATATCGAATAACGTTATAACGTATTACGTTATATGGTATAACGTTATAACGTATTACGCTATATATAATATCGTTATATGGTATAACGTTATAACGTATTACGTTATATGGTATAACGTTATAACGTATTACGTTATACGGTATAACGTTATAACGTATTACGTTATTTGGAATAACGTTATAACGTATTATGATATATAAAATTACGTCGTAACGTAATACGTCACGTGGTATAACGTTATAACGTATTACGTTATATGAAATATCGTTATATGGTATAACATGATAACGTTATAACGTATTACGTTATATAACATAACGTATTACGTATTACGATATATGGAATAACGTTGTAACGTATTATGTTATATACAATATCGTCATAACGTACTACGTTATATGGTATAACGTTATAACGTATTACGTTATATCGAATAACGTTATAACGTATTACGTTATATGGTATAACGTTATAACGTATTACGTTATATGGAATAACGTTATAACGTATTATGTTATATACAATAACGTCATAACGTACTACGTTATATGGTATAACGTTATAACGTATTACGTTATATCGAATAACGTTATAACGTATTACGTTATATGGTATAACGTTATAACGTATTACGCTATATATAATATCGTTATATGGTATAACGTTATAACGTATTACGTTATATGGTATAACGTTAGAACGTATTACGTTATACGGTATAACGTTATAACGTATTACGTTATTTGGAATAACGTTATAACGTATTATGATATATAAAATTACGTCGTAACGTAATACGTCACGTGGTATAACGTTATAACGTATTACGTTATATGAAATATCGTTATATGGTATAACATGATAACGTTATAACGTATTACGTTATATAACATAACGTTATAACGTATTACGATATATGGAATAACGTTGTAACGTATTATGTTATATACAATATCGTCATAACGTACTACGTTATATGGTATAACGTTATAACGTATTACGTTATATCGAATAACGTTATAACGTATTACGTTATATGGTATAACGTTATAACGTATTACGTTATATGGAATAACGTTATAACGTATTATGTTATATACAATAACGTCATAACGTACTACGTTATATGGTATAACGTTGTAACGTATTACGTTATATGGAATAACGTTATAACGTATTATGTTATATACAATAACGTTATAACGTATTATGTTATATACAATAACGTCATAACGTACTACGTTATATGGTATAACGTTATAACGTATTACGTTATATCGAATAACGTTATAACGTATTACGTTATATGGTATAACGTTATAACGTATTACGCTATATATAATATCGTTATATGGTATAACGTTATAACGTATTACGTTATATAACATAACGTTATAACGTATTACGATATATGGAATAACGTTGTAACGTATTATGTTATATACAATATCGTCATAACGTACTACGTTATATGGTATAACGTTATAACGTATTACGTTATATGGTATAAGGTTATAACGTATTACGTTATATGGTATAACGTTATAACGTATTGTGTTATATACAATAACGTCATAACGTACTACGTTATATGGTATAACGTTATAACGTATTACGTTATATGGAATAACGTTATAACGTACTGTGTTATATACAATAACGTCATAACGTACTACGTTATATGGTATAACGTTGTAACGTATGACGTTATGTGGAATAACGTTATAACGTATTATGTTATATACAATAACGTCATAACGTACTACGTTATATGGTATAACGTTATAACGTATTACGTTATATCGAATAACGTTATAACGTATTACGTTATATGGTATAACGTTATAACGTATTACGTTATATGGTATAAGGTTATAACGTATTACGTTATATGGTATAACGTTATAACGTATTGTGTTATATACAATAACGTCATAACGTACTACGTTATATGGTATAACGTTATAACGTATTACGTTATATGGAATAACGTTATAACGTACTATGTTATATACAATAACGTCATAACGTACTACGTTATATGGTATAACGTAGTAACGTATTACGTTATATGGAATAACGTTATAACGTATTATGTTATATACAATAACGTCATAACGTACTACGTTATATGGTATAACGTTATAACGTATTATGTTATATACAATAACGTCATAACGTACTACGTTATATGGTATAACGTTATAACGTATTACGTTATATGGTATAACGTTATAACGTATTACGCTATATATAATATCGTTATATGGTATAACGTTATAACGTATTACGTTATATGGTATAACGTTATAACGTATTACGTTATACGGTATAACGTTATAACGTATTACGTTATTTGGAATAACGTTATAACGTATTATGATATATAAAATTACGTCGTAACGTAATACGTCACGTGGTATAACGTTATAACGTATTACGTTATATGAAATATCGTTATATGGTATAACATGATAACGTTATAACGTATTACGTTATATAACATAACGTTATAACGTATTACGATATATGGAATAACGTTGTAACGTATTATGTTATATACAATATCGTCATAACGTACTACGTTATATGGTATAACGTTATAACGTATTACGTTATATCGAATAACGTTATAACGTATTACGTTATATGGTATAACGTTATAACGTATTACGTTATATGGAATAACGTTATAACGTATTATGTTATATACAATAACGTCATAACGTACTACGTTATATGGTATAACGTTATAACGTATTACGTTATATCGAATAACGTTATAACGTATTACGTTATATGGCATAACGTTATAACGTATTACGCTATATATAATATCGTTATATGGTATAACGTTATAACGTATTACGTTATATGGTATAACGTTATAACGTATTACGTTATACGGTATAACGTTATAACGTATTACGTTATTTGGAATAACGTTATAACGTATTATGATATATAAAATTACGTCGTAACGTAATACGTCACGTGGTATAACGTTATAACGTATTACGTTATATGAAATATCGTTATATGGTATAACATGATAACGTTATAACGTATTACGTTATATAACATAACGTTATAACGTATTACGATATATGGAATAACGTTGTAACGTATTATGTTATATACAATATCGTCATAACGTACTACGTTATATGGTATAACGTTATAACGTATTACGTTATATCGAATAACGTTATAACGTATTACGTTATATGGTATAACGTTATAACGTATTACGTTATATGGAATAACGTTATAACGTATTATGTTATATACAATAACGTCATAACGTACTACGTTATATGGTATAACGTTGTAACGTATTACGTTATATGGAATAACGTTATAACGTATTATGTTATATACAATAACGTCATAACGTACTACGTTATATGGTATAACGTTATAACGTATTACGCTATATATAATATCGTTATATGGTATAACGTTATAACGTATTACGTTATATAACATAACGTTATAACGTATTACGATATATGGAATAACGTTGTAACGTATTATGTTATATACAATATCGTCATAACGTACTACGTTATATGGTATAACGTTATAACGTATTACGTTATATGGTATAAGGTTAGAACGTATTACGTTATATGGTATAACGTTGTAACGTATTGTGTTATATACAATAACGTCATAACGTACTACGTTATATGGTATAACGTTATAACGTATTACGTTATATGGAATAACGTTATAACGTACTATGTTATATACAATAACGTCATAACGTACTACGTTATATGGTATAACGTTGTAACGTATTACGTTATATGGAATAACGTTATAACGTATTATTTTATATACAATAACGTCATAACGTACTACGTTATATGGTATAACGTTATAACGTATTACGTTATATCGAATAACGTTATAACGTATTACGTTATATGGTATAACGTTATAACGTATTACGCTATATATAATATCGTTATATGGTATAACGTTATAACGTATTACGATATATGGAATAACGTTGTAACGTATTATGTTATATACAATAACGTCATAACGTACTACGTTATATGGTATAACGTTGTAACGTATTACGTTATATGGAATAACGTTATAACGTATTATGTTATATACAATAACGTCATAACGTATTACGTTATATGGTATAACGTTATAACGTATTACGTTATACGGTATAACGTTATAACGTATTACGTTATTTGGAATAACGTTATAACGTATTATGTTATATAAAATAACGTCGTAACGTAATACGTTACGTGGTATAACGTTATAACGTATTACGTTATATGAAATATCGTAATATGGTATAACATGATAACGTTATAACGTATTACGTTATATAACATAACGTTATAACGTATTACGATATATGGAATAACGCTGTAACGTATTATGTTATATACAATATCGTCATAACGTACTACGTTATATGGTATAACGTTATAACGTATTACGTTATATGGTATAAGGTTATAACGTATTACGTTATATGGTATAACGTTATAACGTATTGTGTTATATACAATAACGTCATAACGTACTACGTTATATGGTATAACGTTATAACGTATTACGTTATATGGAATAACGTTATAACGTACTATGTTATATACAATAACGTCATAACGTACTACGTTATATGGTATAACGTTGTAACGTATTACGTTATAGGGAATGACGTTGTAACGTATTATGTTATATACAATAACGTCATAACGTACTACGTTATATGGTATAACGTTATAAAGTATTACGTTATACGGTATAACGTTATAACGTATTACGTTATTTGGAATAACGTTATAACGTATTATGATATATAAAATTACGTCGTAACGTAATACGTCACGTGGTATAACGTTATAACGTATTACGTTATATGAAATATCGTTATATGGTATAACATGATAACGTTATAACGTATTACGTTATATAACATAACGTTATAACGTATTACGATATATGGAATAACGTTGTAACGTATTATGTTATATACAATATCGTCATAACGTACTACGTTATATGGTATAACGTTATAACGTATTACGTTATATCGAATAACGTTATAACGTATTACGTTATATGGTATAACGTTATAACGTATTACGTTATATGGAATAACGTTATAACGTATTATGTTATATACAATAACGTCATAACGTACTACGTTATATGGTATAACGTTATAACGTATTACGTTATATCGAATAACGTTATAACGTATTACGTTATATGGCATAACGTTATAACGTATTACGCTATATATAATATCGTTATATGGTATAACGTTATAACGTATTACGTTATATGGTATAACGTTATAACGTATTACGTTATACGGTATAACGTTATAACGTATTACGTTATTTGGAATAACGTTATAACGTATTATGATATATAAAATTACGTCGTAACGTAATACGTCACGTGGTATAACGTTATAACGTATTACGTTATATGAAATATCGTTATATGGTATAACATGATAACGTTATAACGTATTACGTTATATAACATAACGTTATAACGTATTACGTTATATGGTATAACGTTATAACGTATTACGTTATATGGAATAACGTTATAACGTATTATGTTATATACAATAACGTCATAACGTACTACGTTATATGGTATAACGTTATAACGTATTACGCTATATATAATATCGTTATATGGTATAACGTTATAACGTATTACGTTATATAACATAACGTTATAACGTATTACGATATATGGAATAACGTTGTAACGTATTATGTTATATACAATATCGTCATAACGTACTACGTTATATGGTATAACGTTATAACGTATTACGTTATATGGTATAAGGTTAGAACGTATTACGTTATATGGTATAACGTTGTAACGTATTGTGTTATATACAATAACGTCATAACGTACTACGTTATATGGTATAACGTTATAACGTATTACGTTATATGGAATAACGTTATAACGTACTATGTTATATACAATAACGTCATAACGTACTACGTTATATGGTATAACGTTGTAACGTATTACGTTATATGGAATAACGTTATAACGTATTATTTTATATACAATAACGTCATAACGTACTACGTTATATGGTATAACGTTATAACGTATTACGTTATATCGAATAACGTTATAACGTATTACGTTATATGGTATAACGTTATAACGTATTACGCTATATATAATATCGTTATATGGTATAACGTTATAACGTATTACGATATACGGAATAACGTTGTAACGTATTATGTTATATACAATAACGTCATAACGTACTACGTTATATGGTATAACGTTGTAACGTATTACGTTATATGGAATAACGTTATAACGTATTATGTTATATACAATAACGTCATAACGTATTACGTTATATGGTATAACGTTATAACGTATTACGTTATACGGTATAACGTTATAACGTATTACGTTATTTGGAATAACGTTATAACGTATTATGTTGTATAAAATAACGTCGTAACGTAATACGTTACGTGGTATAACGTTATAACGTATTACGTTATATGAAATATCGTAATATGGTATAACATGATAACGTTATAACGTATTACGTTATATAACATAACGTTATAACGTATTACGATATATGGAATAACGCTGTAACGTATTATGTTATATACAATATCGTCATAACGTACTACGTTATATGGTATAACGTTATAACGTATTACGTTATATGGTATAAGGTTATAACGTATTACGTTATATGGTATAACGTTATAACGTATTGTGTTATATACAATAACGTCATAACGTACTGCGTTATATGGTATAACGTTATAACGTATTACGTTATATGGAATAACGTTATAACGTACTATGTTATATACAATAACGTCATAACGTACTACGTTATATGGTATAACGTTGTAACGTATTACGTTATAGGGAATGACGTTGTAACGTATTATGTTATATACAATAACGTCATAACGTACTACGTTATATGGTATAACGTTATAACGTATTACGTTATATCGAATAACGTTATAACGTATTACGTTATATGGTATAACGTTATAACGTATTACGCTATATATAATATCGTTATATGGTGTAACGTTATAACGTATTACGTTATATAACATAACGTTATAACGTATTACGATATATGGAATAACGTTGTAACGTATTATGTTATATAGAATATCGTCATAACGTACTACGTTATATGGTATAACGTTATAACGTATTACGTTATATGGTATAAGGTTATAACGTATTACGTTATATGGTAAAAGGTTATAACGTATTACGTTATATGGTATAACGTTATAACGTATTGTGTTATATACAATAACGTCATAACGTACTACGTTATATGGTATAACGTTATAACGTATTACGTTATATGGAATAACGTTATAACGTACTATGTTATATACAATAACGTCATAACGTACTACGTTATATGGTATAACGTTGAAACGTATTACGTTATATGGAATGACGTTATAACGTATTATGTTATATACAATAACGTCATAACGTACTTCGTTATATGGTATAACGTTATAACGTATTACGTTATATCGAATAACGTTATAACGTATTACGTTATATGGTATAACGTTATAACGTATTACGCTATATATAATATCGTTATATGGTATAACGTTATAACGTATTACGTTATATGGTATAACGTTATAACGTATTACGTTATACGGTATAACGTTATAACGTATTACGTTATTTGGAATAACGTTATAACGTATTATGATATATAAAATAACGCCGTAACGTAATACGTCACGTGGTATAACGTTATAACGTATTACGTTATATGAAATATCGTTATATGGTATAACATGATAACGTTATAACGTATTACGTTATATAACATAACGTTATAACGTATTACGATATATGGAATAACGTTGTAACGTATTATGTTATATACAATATCGTCATAACGTACTACGTTATATGGTATAACGTTATAACGTATTACGTTATATGGTATAAGGTTATAACGTATTACGTTATATGGAATAACGTTATAACGTATTATGTTATATACAATAACGTCATAACGTACTACGTTATATGGTATAACGTTGTAACGTATTACGTTATATGGTATAACGTTATAACGTATTACGTTATACGGTATAACGTTATAACGTATTACGTTATTTGGAATATACGTTATAATGTATTATGATATATAAAATTACGTCGTAACGTAATACGTCACGTGGTATAACGGTATAACGTATTACGTTATATGAAATATCGTTATATGGTATAACATGATAACGTTATAACGTATTACGTTATATAACATAACGTTATAACGTATTACGATATATGGAATAACGTTGTAACGTATTATGTTATATACAATATCGTCATAACGTACTACGTTATATGGTATAACGTTATAACGTATTACGTTATATCGAATAACGTTATAACGTATTACGTTATATGGTATAACGTTATAACGTATTACGTTATATGGAATAACGTTATAACGTATTATGTTATATACAATAACGTCATAACGTACTACGTTATATGGTATAACGTTGTAACGTATTACGTTATATGGAATAACGTTATAACGTATTATGTTTTATACAATAACGTCATAACGTACTACGTTATATGGTATAACGTTATAACGTATTATGTTATATACAATAACGTCATAACGTACTACGTTATATGGTATAACGTTATAACGTATTACGTTATATCGAATAACATTATAACGTATTACGTTATATGGTATAACGTTATAACGTATTACGCTATATATAATATCGTTATATGGTATAACGTTATAACGTATTACGTTATATGGTATAACGTTAGAACGTATTACGTTATACGGTATAACGTTATAACGTATTACGTTATTTGGAATAACGTTATAACGTATTATGATATATAAAATTACGTCGTTACGTAATACGTCACGTGGTATAACGTTATAACGTATTACGTTATATGAAATATCGTTATATGGTATAACATGATAACGTTATAACGTATTACGTTATATAACATAACGTTATAACGTATTACGATATATGGAATAACGTTGTAACGTATTATGTTATATACAATATCGTCATAACGTACTACGTTATATGGTATAACGTTATAACGTATTACGTTATATCGAATAACGTTATAACGTATTACGTTATATGGTATAACGTTATAACGTATTACGTTATATGGAATAACGTTATAACGTATTATGTTATATACAATAACGTCATAACGTACTACGTTATATGGTATAACGTTGTAACGTATTACGTTATATGGAATAACGTTATAACGTATTATGTTATATACAATAACGTTATAACGTATTATGTTATATACAATAACGTCATAACGTACTACGTTATATGGTATAACGTTATAACGTATTACGTTATATCGAATAACGTTATAACGTATTACGTTATATGGTATAACGTTATAACGTATTACGCTATATATAATATCGTTATATGGTATAACGTTATAACGTATTACGTTATATAACATAACGTTATAACGTATTACGATATATGGAATAACGTTGTAACGTATTATGTTATATACAATATCGTCATAACGTACTACGTTATATGGTATAACGTTATAACGTATTACGTTATATGGTATAAGGTTATAACGTATTACGTTATATGGTATAACGTTATAACGTATTGTGTTATACACAATAACGTCATAACGTACTACGTTATATGGTATAACGTTATAACGTATTACGTTATATGGAATAACGTTATAACGTACTGTGTTATATACAATAACGTCATAACGTACTACGTTATATGGTATAACGTTGTAACGTATGACGTTATGTGGAATAACGTTATAACGTATTATGTTATATACAATAACGTCATAACGTACTACGTTATATGGTATAACGTTATAACGTATTACGTTATATCGAATAACGTTATAACGTATTACGTTATATGGTATAACGTTATAACGTATTACGTTATATGGTATAAGGTTATAACGTATTACGTTATATGGTATAACGTTATAACGTATTGTGTTATATACAATAACGTCATAACGTACTACGTTATATGGTATAACGTTATAACGTATTACGTTATATGGAATAACGTTATAACGTACTATGTTATATACAATAACGTCATAACGTACTACGTTATATGGTATAACGTTGTAACGTATTACGTTATATGGAATAACGTTATAACGTATTATGTTATATACAATAACGTCATAACGTACTACGTTATATGGTATAACGTTATAACGTATTACGTTATATCGAATAACGTTATAACGTATTACGTTATATGGTATAACGTTATAACGTATTACGCTATATATAATATCGTTATATGGTATAACGTTATAACGTATTACGTTATATGGTATAACGTTATAACGTATTACGATATATGGAATAACGTTGTAACGTATTATGTTATATACAATATCGTCATAACGTACTACGTTATATGGTATAACGTTATAACGTATTACGTTATATGGTATAAGGTTATAACGTATTACGTTATATGGTATAACGTTATAACGTATTGTGTTATATAGAATAACGTCATAACGTACTACGTTATATGGTATAACGTTATAACGTATTACGTTATATGGAATAACGTTATAACGTACTATGTTATATACAATAACGTCATAACGTACTACGTTATATGGTATAACGTTGTAACGTATTACGTTATATGGAATAACGTTATAACGTACTATGTTATATACAATAACGTCATAACGTACTACGTTATATGGTATAACGTTGTAACGTATTACGTTATATGGTATAACGTTATAACGTATTGTGTTATATACAATAACGTCATAACGTACTACGTTATATGGTATAACGTTATAACGTATTACGTTATATGGTATAACGTTATAACGTACTATGTTATATACAATAACGTCATAACGTACTACGTTATATGGTATAACGTTGTAACGTATTACGTTATATGGAATAACGTTATAACGTATTATGTTATATACAATAACGTCATAACGTACTACGTTATATGGTATAACGTTATAACGTATTACGTTATATCGAATAACGTTATAACGTATTACGTTATATGGTATAACGTTATAACGTATTACGTTATATGGAATAACGTTATAACGTATTATGTTATATACAATAACGTCATAACGTACTACGTTATATGGTATAACGTTATAACGTATTACGTTATATCGAATAACGTTATAACGTATTACGTTATATGGTATAACGTTATAACGTATTACGCTATATATAATATCGTTATATGGTATAACGTTATAACGTATTACGTTATATGGTATAACGTTATAACGTATTACGTTATACGGTATAACGTTATAACGTATTACGTTATTTGGAATAACGTTATAACGTATTATGATATATAAAATTACGTCGTAACGTAATACGTCACGTGGTATAACGTTATAACGTATTACGTTATATGAAATATCGTTATATGGTATAACATGATAACGTTATAACGTATTACGTTATATAACATAACGTTATAACGTATTACGATATATGGAATAACGTTGTAACGTATTATGTTATATACAATATCGTCATAACGTACTACGTTATATGGTATAACGTTATAACGTATTACGTTATATCGAATAACGTTATAACGTATTACGTTATATGGTATAACGTTATAACGTATTACGTTATATGGAATAACGTTATAACGTATTATGTTATATACAATAACGTCATAACGTACTACGTTATATGGCATAACGTTGTAACGTATTACGTTATATGGAATAACGTTATAACGTATTATGTTATATACAATAACGTCATAACGTACTACGTTATATGGTATAACGTTATAACGTATTACGCTATATATAATATCGTTATATGGTATAACGTTATAACGTATTACGTTATATAACATAACGTTATAACGTATTACGATATATGGAATAACGTTGCAACGTATTATGTTATATACAATATCGTCATAACGTACTACGTTATATGGTATAACGTTATAACGTATTACGTTATATGGTATAAGGTTAGAACGTATTACGTTATATGGTATAACGTTGTAACGTATTGTGTTATATACAATAACGTCATAACGTACTACGTTATATGGTATAACGTTATAACGTATTACGTTATATGGAATAACGTTATAACGTACTATGTTATATACAATAACGTCATAACGTACTACGTTATATGGTATAACGTTGTAACGTATTACGTTATATGGAATAACGTTATAACGTATTATTTTATATACAATAACGTCATAACGTACTACGTTATATGGTATAACGTTATAACGTATTACGTTATATCGAATAACGTTATAACGTATTACGTTATATGGTATAACGTTATAACGTATTACGCT
This sequence comes from Bombus vancouverensis nearcticus, assembly GCF_051014615.1. NCBI lineage: Eukaryota > Metazoa > Arthropoda > Insecta > Hymenoptera > Apidae > Bombus > Bombus vancouverensis. The sequence continues at coordinate 4,448,558 of NC_134920.1, forward strand.
ATATATAATATCGTTATATGGTATAACGTTATAACGTATTACGATATATGGAATAACGTTGTAACGTATTATGTTATATACAATAACGTCATAACGTACTACGTTATATGGTATAACGTTGTAACGTATTACGTTATATGGAATAACGTTATAACGTATTATGTTATATACAATAACGTCATAACGTATTACGTTATATGGTATAACGTTATAACGTATTACGTTATACGGTATAACGTTATAACGTATTACGTTATTTGGAATAACGTTATAACGTATTATGTTATATAAAATAACGTCGTAACGTAATACGTTACGTGGTATAACGTTATAACGTATTACGTTATATGAAATATCGTAATATGGTATAACATGATAACGTTATAACGTATTACGTTATATAACATAACGTTATAACGTATTACGATATATGGAATAACGCTGTAACGTATTATGTTATATACAATATCGTCATAACGTACTACGTTATATGGTATAACGTTATAACGTATTACGTTATATGGTATAAGGTTATAACGTATTACGTTATATGGTATAACGTTATAACGTATTGTGTTATATACAATAACGTCATAACGTACTACGTTATATGGTATAACGTTATAACGTATTACGTTATATGGAATAACGTTATAACGTACTATGTTATATACAATAACGTCATAACGTACTACGTTATATGGTATAACGTTGTAACGTATTACGTTATAGGGAATGACGTTGTAACGTATTATGTTATATACAATAACGTCATAACGTACTACGTTATATGGTATAACGTTATAACGTATTACGTTATATCGAATAACGTTATAACGTATTACGTTATATGGTATAACGTTATAACGTATTACGCTATATATAATATCGTTATATGGTGTAACGCTATAACGTATTACGTTATATAACATAACGTTATAACGTATTACGATATATGGAATAACGTTGTAACGTATTATGTTATATACAATATCGTCATAACGTACTACGTTATATGGTATAACGTTATAACGTATTACGTTATATGGTATAAGGTTATAACGTATTACGTTATATGGTATAAGGTTATAACGTATTACGTTATATGGTATAACGTTATAACGTATTGTGTTATATACAATAACGTCATAACGTACTACGTTATATGGTATAACGTTGAAACGTATTACGTTATATGGAATGACGTTATAACGTATTATGTTATATACAATAACGTCATAACGTACTTCGTTATATGGTATAACGTTATAACGTATTACGTTATATCGAATAACGTTATAACGTATTACGTTATATGGTATAACGTTATAACGTATTACGCTATATATAATATCGTTATATGGTATAACGTTATAACGTATTACGTTATATGGTATAACGTTATAACGTATTACGTTATACGGTATAACGTTATAACGTATTACGTTATTTGGAATAACGTTATAACGTATTATGATATATAAAATAACGTCGTAACGTAATACGTCACGTGGTATAACGTTATAACGTATTACGTTATATGAAATATCGTTATATGGTATAACATGATAACGTTATAACGTATTACGTTATATAACATAACGTTATAACGTATTACGATATATGGAATAACGTTGTAACGTATTATGTTATATACAATATCGTCATAACGTACTACGTTATATGGTATAACGTTATAACGTATTACGTTATATGGTATAAGGTTATAACGTATTACGTTATATGGAATAACGTTATAACGTATTATGTTATATACAATAACGTCATAACGTACTACGTTATATGGTATAACGTTGTAACGTATTACGTTATATGGTATAACGTTATAACGTATTACGTTATACGGTATAACGTTATAACGTATTACGTTATTTGGAATAACGTTATAATGTATTATGATATATAAAATTACGTCGTAACGTAATACGTCACGTGGTATAACGGTATAACGTATTACGTTATATGAAATATCGTTATATGGTATAACATGATAACGTTATAACGTATTACGTTATATAACATAACGTTATAACGTATTACGATATATGGAATAACGTTGTAACGTATTATGTTATATACAATATCGTCATAACGTACTACGTTATATGGTATAACGTTATAACGTATTACGTTATATCGAATAACGTTATAACGTATTACGTTATATGGTATAACGTTATAACGTATTACGTTATATGGAATAACGTTATAACGTATTATGTTATATACAATAACGTCATAACGTACTACGTTATATGGTATAACGTTGTAACGTATTACGTTATATGGAATAACGTTATAACGTATTATGTTTTATACAATAACGTCATAACGTACTACGTTATATGGTATAACGTTATAACGTATTACGTTATATCGAATAAGGTTATAACGTATTACGTTATATGGTATAACGTTATAACGTATTACGCTATATATAATATCGTTATATGGTATAACGTTATAACGTATTACGTTATATAACATAACGTTATAACGTATTACGATATATGGAATAACGTTGTAACGTATTATGTTATATACAATATCGTCATAACGTACTACGTTATATGGTATAACGTTATAACGTATTACGTTATATGGTATAACGTTATAACGTATTACGTTATATGGAATAACGTTATAACGTATTATGTTATATACAATAACGTCATAACGTACTACGTTATATGGTATAACGTTATAACGTATTACGTTATATGGAATAACGTTATAACTTATTATGTTATATACAATAACGTCATAACGTACTACGTTATATGGTATAACGTTATAACGTATTACGTTATATGGAATAACGTTATAACGTATTATGTTATATACAATAACGTCATAACGTACTACGTTATATGGTATAACGTTGTAACGTATTACGTTATATGGAATAACGTTATAACGTATTATGTTATATACAATAACGTCATAACGTACTACGTTATATGGTATAACGTTATAACGTATTACGTTATATGGTATAACGTTATAACGTATTACGTTATATGGAATAACGTTATAACGTATTATGTTATATACAATAACGTCATAACGTACTACGTTATATGGTATAACGTTATAACGTATTACGTTATATGGAATAACGTTATAACTTATTATGTTATATACAATAACGTCATAACGTACTACGTTATATGGTATAACGTTGTAACGTATTACGTTATATGGAATAACGTTATAACGTATTATGTTATATACAATAACGTCATAACGTACTACGTTATATGGTATAACGTTATAACGTACTACGTTATATCGAATAAGGTTATAACGTATTACGTTATATGGTATAACGTTATAACGTATTACGCTATATATAATATCGTTATATGGTATAACGTTATAACGTATTACGTTATATAACATAACGTTATAACGTATTACGATATATGGAATAACGTTGTAACGTATTATGTTATATACAATATCGTCATAACGTACTACGTTATATGGTATAACGTTATAACGTATTACGTTATATGGTATAAGGTTAGAACGTATTACGTTATATGGTATAACGTTATAACGTATTGTGTTATATACAATAACGTCATAACGTACTACGTTATATGGTATAACGTTATAACGTATTACGTTATATGGAATAACGTTATAACGTACTATGTTATATACAATAACGTCATAACGTACTACGTTATATGGTATAACGTTGTAACGTATTACGTTATATGGAATAACGTTATAACGTATTATTTTATATACAATAACGTCATAACGTACTACGTTATATGGTATAACGTTATAACGTATTACGTTATATCGAATAACGTTATAACGTATTACGTTATATGGTATAACGTTATAACGTATTACGCTATATATAATATCGTTATATGGTATAACGTTATAACGTATTACGTTATATGGTATAACGTTATAACGTATTACGATATATGGAATAACGTTGCAACGTATTATGTTATATACAATATCGTCATAACGTACTACGTTATATGGTATAACGTTATAACGTATTACGTTATATGGTATAACGTTATAACGTATTACGTTATATGGAATAACGTTATAACGTATTATGTTATATACAATAACGTCATAACGTACTACGTTATATGGTATAACGTTATAACGTATTACGTTATATGGAATAACGTTATAACTTATTATGTTATATACAATAACGTCATAACGTACTACGTTATATGGTATAACGTTATAACGTATTACGTTATATGGAATAACGTTATAACGTATTATGTTATATACAATAACGTCACAACGTACTACGTTATATGGTATATCGTTATAACGTATTACGTTATACGGTATAACGTTATAACGTATTACGTTATATACAATAACGTCATAACGTACTACGTTATATGGTATAACGTTATAACGTATTACGTTATATCGAATAACGTTATAACGTATTACGTTATATGGTATGACGTTATAACGTATTACGCTATATATAATATCGTTATATGGTATAACGTTATAACGTATTACGTTATATGGTATAACGTTATAACGTATTACGTTATATGAAAAATCGTTATATGGTATAACATGATAACGTTATAACGTATTACGTTATATAACATAACGTTATAACGTATTACGATATATGGAATAACGCTGTAACGTATTATGTTATATACAATATCGTCATAACGTACTACGTTATATGGTATAACGTTATAACGTCTTACGTTATATGGTATAAGGTTATAACGTATTACGTTATATGGTATAACGTTATAACGTATTGTGTTATATACAATAACGTCATAACGTACTACGTTATATGGTATAACGTTATAACGTATTACGTTATATGGAATAACGTTATAACGTACTATGTTATATACAATAACGTCATAACGTACTACGTTATATGGTATAACGTTGTAACGTATTACGTTATATGGAATAACGTTATAACGTATTATGTTATATACAATAACGTCATAACGTACTACGTTATATGGTATAACGTTATAACGTATTACGTTATATCGAATAACGTTATAACGTATTACGTTATATGGTATAACGTTATAACGTATTACGCTATATATAATATCGTTATATGGTATAACGTTATAACGTATTACGTTATATGGTATAACGTTATAACGTATTACGTTATATCGAATAACGTTATAACGTATTGCGTTATATGGTATAACGTTATAACGTATTACGCTATATATAATATCGTTATATGGTATAACGTTATAACGTATTACGTTATATGGTATAACGTTATAACGTATTACGTTATACGGTATAACGTTATAACGTATTACGTTATTTGGAATAACGTTATAACGTATTATGTTATATAAAATAACTTCGTAACGTAATACGTTACGTGGTATAACCTTATAACGTATTACGTTATATGAAATATCGTTATATGGTATAACATGATAACGTTATAACGTATTACGTTATATAACATAACATTATAACGTATTACGATATATGGAATAACGTTGTAACGTATTATGTTATATACAATATCGTCATAACGTACTACGTTATATGGTATAACGTTATAACGTATTACGTTATATGGTATAACGTTATAACGTATTACGTTATATGGTATAACGTTATAACGTATTACGCTATATATAATATCGTTATATGGTATAACGTTATAACGTATTACGTTATATAGTATAACGTTATAACGTATTACGTTATACGGTATAACGTTATAACGTATTACGTTATTTGGAATAACGTTATAACGTATTATGTTATATAAAATAACGTCGTAACGTAATACGTTACGTGGTATAACGTTATAACGTATTACGCTATATGAAATATCGTTATATGGTATAACATGATAACGTTGTAACGTTTTACGTTATATAACATAACGTTATAACGTATTACGATATATGGAATAACGTTGTAACGTATTATGTTATATACAATATCGTCATAACGTACTACGTTATATGGTATAACGTTATAACGTATTACGTTATACGGTATAACGTTATAACGTATTACGCTATATATAATATCGTTATATGGTATAACGTTATAACGTATTACGTTATATGGTATAACGTTATAACGTATTACGTTATACGGTATAACGTTATAACGTATTACGTTATTTGGAATAACGTTATAACGTATTATGTTATATACAATAACGTCATAACGTACTACGTTATATGGTATAACGTTATAACGTATTACGTTATTTGGAATAACGTTATAACGTATTATGTTATATACAATAACGTCATAACGTATTACGTTACATGGTATAACGTTATAACGTATTACGCTATATATAATATCGTTATATGGTATAACGTTATAACGTATTACGTTATATGGTATAACGTTATAACGTATTACGTTATACGGTATAACGTTATAACGTATTACGTTATTTGGAATAACGTTATAACGTATTATGTTATATACAATAACGTCATAACGTACTACGTTATATGGTATAACGTTATAACGTATTACGTTATATGGAATAACGTTATAAAGTATTATGTTATATACAATAACGTCATAACGTACTACGTTATATGGTATAACGTTATAACGTATTACGTTATATGGAATAACGTTATAACGTACTATGTTATATACAATAACGTCATAACGTATTACGTTATATGGTATAACGTTATAACGTATTACGTTATATCGAATAACGTTATAACTTATTACGTTATATGGTATAACGTTATAACGTATTACGTTATATGGAATAACGTTATAACGTATTATGTTATATACAATAACGTCATAACGTACTACGTTATATGGTATAACGTTATAACGTATTACGTTATATGGAATAACGTTATAACGTATTATGTTATATACAATAACGTCATAACGTACTACGTTATATGGTATAACGTTATAACGTATTACGTTATATGGAATAACGTTATAACGTATTATGTTATATACAATAACGTCATAACGTACTACGTTATATGGTATAACGTTGTAACGTATTACGTTATATGGAATAACGTTATAACGTATTATGTTATATACAATAACGTCATAACGTACTACGCTATATGGTATAACGTTATAACGTATTACGTTATATCGAATAACGTTATAACGTATTACGTTATATGGTATAACGTTATAACGTCTTACGCTATATATAATATCGTTATATGGTATAACGTTATAACGTATTACGTTATATGGTATAACGTTATAACGTATTGTGTTATATACAATAACGTCATAACGTACTACGTTATATGGTATAACGTTATAACGTATTACGTTATATGGAATAACGTTATAACGTACTATGTTATATACAATAACGTCATAACGTACTACGTTATATGGTATAACGTTGTAACGTATTACGTTATATGGAATGACGTTATAACGTATTATGTTATATACAATAACGTCATAACGTACTTCGTTATATGGTATAACGTTATAACGTATTACGTTATATCGAATAACGTTATAACGTATTACGTTATATGGTATAACGTTATAACGTATTACGCTATATATAATATCATTATATGGTATAACGTTATAACGTATTACGTTATATGGTATAACGTTATAACGTATTACGTTATACGGTATAACGTTATAACGTATTACGTTATTTGGAATAACGTTATAAGGTATTATGATATATAAAATAACGTCGTAACGTAATACGTCACGTGGAATAACGTTATAACGTATTACGTTATATGAAATATCGTTATATGGTATAACATGATAACGCTATAACGTATTACGTTATATAACATAACGTTATAACGTATTACGATATATGGAATAACGTTGTAACGTATTATGTTATATACAATATCGTCATAACGTACTACGTTATATGGTATAACGTTATAACGTATTACGTTATATGGTATAAGGTTATAACGTATTACGTTATATGGAATAACGTTATAACGTATTATGTTATATACAATAACGTCATAACGTACTACGTTATACGGTATAACGTTATAACGTATTACGTTATTTGGAATAACGTTATAACGTATTATGTTATATACAATAACGTCATAACGTACTACGTTATATGGTATAACGTTATAACGTATTACGTTATATGGAATAACGTTATAAAGTATTATGTTATATACGATAACGTCATAACGTACTACGTTATATGGTATAACGTTATAACGTATTACGTTATATGGAATAACGTTATAACGTACTATGTTATATACAATAACGTCATAACGTATTACGTTATATGGTATAACGTTATAACGTATTGTGTTATATACAATAACGTCATAACGTATTACGTTATATGGTATAACGTTATAACGTATTACGTTATATCGAATAACGTTATAACGTATTACGTTATATGGTATAACGTTATAACGTATTACGCTATATATAATATCGTTATATGGTATAACGTTATAACGTATTACGTTATATGGTATAACGTTATAACGTATTACGTTATATCGAATAACGTTATAACGTATTGCGTTATATGGTATAACGTTATAACGTATTACGCTATATATAATATCGTTATATGGTATAACGTTATAACGTATTACGTTATATGGTATAACGTTATAACGTATTACGTTATACGGTATAACGTTATAACGTATTACGTTATTTGGAATAACGTTATAACGTATTATGTTATATAAAATAACTTCGTAACGTAATACGTTACGTGGTATAACCTTATAACGTATTACGTTATATGAAATATCGTTATATGGTATAACATGATAACGTTATAACGTATTACGTTATATAACATAACATTATAACGTATTACGATATATGGAATAACGTTGTAACGTATTATGTTATATACAATATCGTCATAACGTACTACGTTATATGGTATAACGTTATAACGTATTACGTTATATGGTATAACGTTATAACGTATTACGCTATATATAATATCGTTATATGGTATAACGTTATAACGTATTACGTTATATAGTATAACGTTATAACGTATTACGTTATACGGTATAACGTTATAACGTATTACGTTATTTGGAATAACGTTATAACGTATTATGCTATATAAAATAACGTCATAACGTACTACGTTATATGGTATAACGTTATAACGTATTACGTTATATCGAATAACGTTATAACGAATTACGTTATATGGTATAACGTTATAACGTATTACGCTATATGGTATAACGTTATAACGTATTACGTTATACGGTATAACGTTATAACGTATTACGTTATTTGGAATAACGTTATAACGTATTATGTTATATACAATAACGTCATAACGTACTACGTTATATGGTATAACGTTATAACGTATTACGATATATGGAATAACGTTGTAACGTATTATGTTATATACAATATCGTCATAACGTACTACGTTATATGGTATAACGTTATAACGTATTACGTTATATGGTATATGGTTATAACGTATTACGTTATATGGTATAACGTTATAACGTATTACGTTATTTGGAATAACGTTATAACGTATTATGCTATATAAAATAACGTCATAACGTACTACGTTATATGGTATAACGTTATAACGTATTACGTTATATCGAATAACGTTATAACGAATTACGTTATATGGTATAACGTTATAACGTATCACGCTATATGGTATAACGTTATAACGTATTACGTTATACGGTATAACGTTATAACGTATTACGTTATTTGGAATAACGTTATAACGTATTATGTTATATACAATAACGTCATAACGTACTACGTTATATGGTATAACGTTATAACGTATTACGTTATATGGAATAACGTTATAAAGTATTATGTTATATACAATAACGTCATAACGTACTACGTTATATGGTATAACGTTATAACGTATTACGCTATATATAATATCGTTATATGGTATAACGTTATAACGTATTACGTTATATGGTATAACGTTATAACGTATTACGTTATACGGTATAACGTTATAACGTATTACGCTATATATAATATCGTTATATGGTATAACGTTATAACGTATTACGTTATATGGTATAACGTTATAACGTATTACGTTATACGGTATAACGTTATAACGTATTACGTTATTTGGAATAACGTTATAACGTATTATGTTATATACAATAACGTCATAACGTACTACGTTATATGGTATAACGTTATAACGTATTACGTTATTTGGAATAACGTTATAACGTATTATGTTATATACAATAACGTCATAACGTATTACGTTATATGGTATAACGTTATAACGTATTACGCTATATATAATATCGTTATATGGTATAACGTTATAACGTATTACGTTATATGGTATAACGTTATAACGTATTACGTTATACGGTATAACGTTATAACGTATTACGTTATTTGGAATAACGTTATAACGTATTATGTTATATACAATAACGTCATAACGTACTACGTTATATGGTATAACGTTATAACGTATTACGTTATATGGAATAACGTTATAAAGTATTATGTTATATACAATAACGTCATAACGTACTACGATATATGGTATAACGTTATAACGTATTACGTTATATGGAATAACGTTATAACGTACTATGTTATATACAATAACGTCATAACGTATTACGTTATATGGTATAACGTTATAACGTATTACGTTATATCGAATAACGTTATAACGTATTACGTTATATGGTATAACGTTATAACGTATTACGTTATATGGAATAACGTTATAACGTATTATGTTATATACAATAACGTCATAACGTACTACGTTATATGGTATAACGTTATAACGTATTACGTTATATGGAATAACGTTATAACGTATTATGTTATATACAATAACGTCATAACGTACTACGTTATATGGTATAACGTTATAACGTATTACGTTATATGGAATAACGTTATAACGTATTATGTTATATACAATAAAGTCATAACGTACTACGTTATATGGTATAACGTTGTAACGTATTACGTTATATGGAATAACGTTATAACGTATTATGTTATATACAATAACGTCATAACGTACTACGTTATATGGTATAACGTTATAACGTATTACGTTATATCGAATAACGTTATAACGTATTACGTTATATGGTATAACGTTATAACGTCTTACGCTATATATAATATCGTTATATGGTATAACGTTATAACGTATTACGTTATATGGTATAACGTTATAACGTATTGTGTTATATACAATAACGTCATAACGTACTACGTTATATGGTATAACGTTATAACGTATTACGTTATATGGAATAACGTTATAACGTACTATGTTATATACAATAACGTCATAACGTACTACGTTATATGGTATAACGTTGTAACGTATTACGTTATATGGAATGACGTTATAACGTATTATGTTATATACAATAACGTCATAACGTACTTCGTTATATGGTATAACGTTATAACGTATTACGTTATATCGAATAACGTTATAACGTATTACGTTATATGGTATAACGTTATAACGTATTACGCTATATATAATATCGTTATATGGTATAACGTTATAACGTATTACGTTATATGGTATAACGTTATAACGTATTACGTTATACGGTATAACGTTATAACGTATTACGTTATTTGGAATAACGTTATAAGGTATTATGATATATAAAATAACGTCGTAACGTAATACGTCACGTGGTATAACGTTATAACGTATTACGTTATATGAAATATCGTTATATGGTATAACATGATAACGCTATAACGTATTACGTTATATAACATAACGTTATAACGTATTACGATATATGGAATAACGTTGTAACGTATTATGTTATATACAATATCGTCATAACGTACTACGTTATATGGTATAACGTTATAACGTATTACGTTATATGGTATAAGGTTATAACGTATTACGTTATATGGAATAACGTTATAACGTATTATGTTATATACAATAACGTCATAACGTACTACGTTATACGGTATAACGTTATAACGTATTACGTTATTTGGAATAACGTTATAACGTATTATGTTATATACAATAACGTCATAACGTACTACGTTATATGGTATAACGTTATAACGTATTACGTTATATGGAATAACGTTATAAAGTATTATGTTATATACGATAACGTCATAACGTACTACGTTATATGGTATAACGTTATAACGTATTACGTTATATGGAATAACGTTATAACGTACTATGTTATATACAATAACGTCATAACGTATTACGTTATATGGTATAACGTTATAACGTATTGTGTTATATACAATAACGTCATAACGTACTACGTTATATGGTATAACGTTATAACGTATTACGTTATATGGAATAACGTTATAACGTACTATGTTATATACAATAACGTCATAACGTACTACGTTATATGGTATAACGTTGTAACGTATTACGTTATATGGAATGACGTTATAACGTAATATGTTATATACAATAACGTCATAACGTACTTCGTTATATGGTATAACGTTATAACGTATTACGTTGTATCGAATAACGTTATAACGTATTACGTTATATGGTATAACGTTATAACGTATTACGCTATATATAATATCGTTATATGGTATAACGTTATAACGTATTACGTTATATAACATAACGTTATAACGTATTACGATATATGGAATAACGTTGTAACGTATTATGTTATATACAATATCGTCATAACGTACTACGTTATATGGTATAACGTTATAACGTATTACGTTATATGGTATAAGGTTAGAACGTATTACGTTATATGGTATAACGTTATAACGTATTGTGTTATATACAATAACGTCATAACGTACTACGTTATATGGTATAACGTTATAACGTATTACGTTATATGGAATAACGTTATAACGTACTATGTTATATACAATAACGTCATAACGTACTACGTTATATGGTATAACGTTGTAACGTATTACGTTATATGGAATAACGTTATAACGTATTATTTTATATACAATAACGTCATAACGTACTACGGTATATGGTATAACGTTATAACGTATTACGTTATATCGAATAACGTTATAACGTATTACGTTATATGGTATAACGTTATAACGTATTACGCTATATATAATATCGTTATATGGTATAACGTTATAACGTATTACGTTATATGGTATAACGTTATAACGTATTACGATATATGGAATAACGTTGTAACGTATTATGTTATATACAATATCGTCATAACGTACTACGTTATATGGTATAACGTTATAACGTATTACGTTATATGGTATAACGTTATAACGTATTACGTTATATGGAATAACGTTATAACGTATTATGTTATATACAATAACGTCATAACGTACTACGTTATATGGTATAACGTTATAACGTATTACGTTATATGGAATAACGTTATAACTTATTATGTTATATACAATAACGTCATAACGTACTACGTTATATGGTATAACGTTATAACGTATTACGTTATATGGAATAACGTTATAACGTATTATGTTATATACAATAACGTCATAACGTACTACGTTATATGGTATAACGTTGTAACGTATTACGTTATATGGAATAACGTTATAACGTATTATGTTATATACAATAACGTCATAACGTACTACGTTATATGGTATAACGTTATAACGTATTACGTTATATGGTATAACGTTATAACGTATTACGTTATATGGAATAACGTTATAACGTATTATGTTATATACAATAACGTCATAACGTACTACGTTATATGGTATAACGTTATAACGTATTACGTTATATGGAATAACGTTATAACTTATTATGTTATATACAATAACGTCATAACGTACTACGTTATATGGTATAACGTTGTAACGTATTACGTTATATGGAATAACGTTATAACGTATTATGTTATATACAATAACGTCATAACGTACTACGTTATATGGTATAACGTTATAACGTATTACGTTATATCGAATAAGGTTATAACGTATTACGTTATATGGTATAACGTTATAACGTATTACGCTATATATAATATCGTTATATGGTATAACGTTATAACGTATTACGTTATATAACATAACGTTATAACGTATTACGATATATGGAATAACGTTATAACGTACTATGTTATATACAATAACGTCATAACGTACTACGTTATATGGTATAACGTTGTAACGTATTACGTTATATGGAATAACGTTATAACGTATTATTTTATATACAATAACGTCATAACGTACTACGTTATATGGTATAACGTTATAACGTATTACGTTATATCGAATAACGTTATAACGTATTACGTTATATGGTATAACGTTATAACGTATTACGCTATATATAATATCGTTATATGGTATAACGTTATAACGTATTACGTTATATGGTATAACGTTATAACGTATTACGATATATGGAATAACGTTGTAACGTATTATGTTATATACAATATCGTCATAACGTACTACGTTATATGGTATAACGTTATAACGTATTACGTTATATGGTATAACGTTATAACGTATTACGTTATATGGAATAACGTTATAACGTATTATGTTATATACAATAACGTCATAACGTACTACGTTATATGGTATAACGTTATAACGTATTACGTTATATGGAATAACGTTATAACTTATTATGTTATATACAATAACGTCATAACGTACTACGTTATATGGTATAACGTTATAACGTATTACGTTATATGGAATAACGTTATAACGTATTATGTTATATACAATAATGTCACAACGTACTACGTTATATGGTATAACGTTGTAACGTATTACGTTATATGGAATAACGTTATAACGTATTATGTTATATACAATAACGTCATAACGTACTACGTTATATGGTATAACGTTATAACGTATTACGTTATATCGAATAACGTTATAACGTATTACGTTATATGGTATAACGTTATAACGTATTACGCTATATATAATATCGTTATATGGTATAACGTTATAACGTATTACGTTATATGGTATATCGTTATAACGTATTACGTTATACGGTATAACGTTATAACGTATTACGTTATTTGGAATAACGTTATAACGTATTATGTTATATAAAATAACGTCGTAACGTAATACGTTACGTGGTATAACGTTATAACGTATTACGTTATATAACATAACGTTATAACGTATTACGATATATGGAATAACGTTGTAACGTATTATGTTATATACAATATCGTCATAACGTACTACGTTATATGGTATAACGTTATAACGTATTACGTTATACGGTATAACGTTATAACGTATTACGTTATTTGGAATAACGTTATAAGGTATTATGATATATAAAATAACGTCGTAACGTAATACGTCACGTGGTATAACGTTATAACGTATTACGTTATATGAAATATCGTTATATGGTATAACATGATAACGCTATAACGTATTACGTTATATAACATAACGTTATAACGTATTACGATATATGGAATAACGTTGTAACGTATTATGTTATATACAATATCGTCATAACGTACTACGTTATATGGTATAACGTTATAACGTATTACGTTATATGGTATAAGGTTATAACGTATTACGTTATATGGAATAACGTTATAACGTATTATGTTATATACAATAACGTCATAACGTACTACGTTATACGGTATAACGTTATAACGTATTACGTTATTTGGAATAACGTTATAACGTATTATGTTATATACAATAACGTCATAACGTACTACGTTATATGGTATAACGTTATAACGTATTACGTTATATGGAATAACGTTATAAAGTATTATGTTATATACGATAACGTCATAACGTACTACGTTATATGGTATAACGTTATAACGTATTACGTTATATGGAATAACGTTATAACGTACTATGTTATATACAATAACGTCATAACGTACTACGTTATATGGTATAACGTTGTAACGTATTACGTTATATGGAATAACGTTATAACGTATTATTTTATATACAATAACGTCATAACGTACTACGGTATATGGTATAACGTTATAACGTATTACGTTATATCGAATAACGTTATAACGTATTACGTTATATGGTATAACGTTATAACGTATTACGCTATATATAATATCGTTATATGGTATAACGTTATAACGTATTACGTTATATGGTATAACGTTATAACGTATTACGATATATGGAATAACGTTGTAACGTATTATGTTATATACAATATCGTCATAACGTACTACGTTATATGGTATAACGTTATAACGTATTACGTTATATGATATAACGTTATAACGTATTACGTTATATGGAATAACGTTATAACGTATTATGTTATATACAATAACGTCATAACGTACTACGTTATATGGTATAACGTTATAACGTATTACGTTATATGGAATAACGTTATAACTTATTATGCTATATACAATAACGTCATAACGTACTACGTTATATGGTATAACGTTATAACGTATTACGTTATATGGAATAACGTTATAACGTATTATGTTATATACAATAACGTCATAACGTACTACGTTATATGGTATAACGTTGTAACGTATTACGTTATATGGAATAACGTTATAACGTATTATGTTATATACAATAACGTCATAACGTACTACGTTATATGGTATAACGTTATAACGTATTACGTTATATGGTATAACGTTATAACGTATTACGTTATATGGAATAACGTTATAACGTATTATGTTATATACAATAACGTCATAACGTACTACGTTATATGGTATAACGTTATAACGTATTACGTTATATGGAATAACGTTATAACTTATTATGTTATATACAATAACGTCATAACGTACTACGTTATATGGTATAACGTTGTAACGTATTACGTTATATGGAATAACGTTATAACGTATTATGTTATATACAATAACGTCATAACGTACTACGTTATATGGTATAACGTTATAACGTATTACGTTATATCGAATAAGGTTATAACGTATTACGTTATATGGTATAACGTTATAACGTATTACGCTATATATAATATCGTTATATGGTATAACGTTATAACGTATTACGTTATATAACATAACGTTATAACGTATTACGATATATGGAATAACGTTGTAACGTATTATGTTATATACAATATCGTCATAACGTACTACGTTATATGGTATAACGTTATAACGTATTACGTTATATGGTATAAGGTTAGAACGTATTACGTTATATGGTATAACGTTATAACGTATTGTGTTATATACAATAACGTCATAACGTACTACGTTATATGGTATAACGTTATAACGTATTACGTTATATGGAATAACGTTATAACGTACTATGTTATATACAATAACGTCATAACGTACTACGTTATATGGTATAACGTTGTAACGTATTACGTTATATGGAATAACGTTATAACGTATTATTTTATATACAATAACGTCATAACGTACTACGTTATATGGTATAACGTTATAACGTATTACGTTATATCGAATAACGTTATAACGTATTACGTTATATGGTATAACGTTATAACGTATTACGCTATATATAATATCGTTATATGGTATAACGTTATAACGTATTACGTTATATGGTATAACGTTATAACGTATTACGATATATGGAATAACGTTGTAACGTATTATGTTATATACAATATCGTCATAACGTACTACGTTATATGGTATAACGTTATAACGTATTACGTTATATGGTATAACGTTATAACGTATTACGTTATATGGAATAACGTTATAACGTATTATGTTATATACAATAACGTCATAACGTACTACGTTATATGGTATAACATTATAACGTATTACGTTATATGGAATAACGTTATAACTTATTATGTTATATACAATAACGTCATAACGTACTACGTTATATGGTATAACGTTATAACGTATTACGTTATATGGAATAACGTTATAACGTATTATGTTATATACAATAATGTCACAACGTACTACGTTATATGGTATAACGTTGTAACGTATTACGTTATATGGAATAACGTTATAACGTATTATGTTATATACAATAACGTCATAACGTACTACGTTATATGGTATAACGTTATAACGTATTACGTTATATCGAATAACGTTATAACGTATTACGTTATATGGTATAACGTTATAACGTATTACGCTATATATAATATCGTTATATGGTATAACGTTATAACGTATTACGTTATATGGTATATCGTTATAACGTATTACGTTATACGGTATAACGTTATAACGTATTACGTTATTTGGAATAACGTTATAACGTATTATGTTATATAAAATAACGTCGTAACGTAATACGTTACGTGGTATAACGTTATAACGTATTACGTTATATGAAAAATCGTTATATGGTATAACATGATAACGTTATAACGTATTACGTTATATAACATAACGTTATAACGTATTACGATATATGGAATAACGCTGTAACGTATTATGTTATATACAATATCGTCATAACGTACTACGTTATATGGTATAACGTTATAACGTCTTACGTTATATGGTATAAGGTTATAACGTATTACGTTATATGGTATAACGTTATAACGTATTGTGTTATATACAATAACGTCATAACGTACTACGTTATATGGTATAACGTTATAACGTATTACGTTATATGGAATAACGTTATAACGTACTATGTTATATACAATAACGTCATAACGTACTACGTTATATGGTATAACGTTGTAACGTATTACGTTATATGGAATAACGTTATAACGTATTATGTTATATACAATAACGTCATAACGTACTACGTTATATGGTATAACGTTATAACGTATTACGTTATATCGAATAACGTTATAACGTATTACGTTATATGGTATAACGTTATAACGTATTACGCTATATATAATATCGTTATATGGTATAACGTTATAACGTATTACGTTATATGGTATAACGTTATAACGTATTACGTTATACGGTATAACGTTATAACGTATTACGTTATTTGGAATAACGTTATAACGTATTATGATATATAAAATAACGTCGTAACGTAATACGTCACGTGGTATAACGTTATAACGTATTACGTTATATGAAATATCGTTATATGGTATAACATGATAACGTTATAACGTATTACGTTATATAACATAACGTTATAACGTATTACGATATATGGAATAACGTTGTAACGTATTATGTTATATACAATATTGTCATAACGTACTACGTTATATGGTATAACGTTATAACGTATTACGTTATATCGAATAACGTTATAACGTATTACGTTATATGGTATAACGTTATAACGTATTACGCTATATATAATATCGTTATATGGTATAACGTTATAACGTATTACGTTATATGGTATAACGTTATAACGTATTACGTTATATCGAATAACGTTATAACGTATTGCGTTATATGGTATAACGTTATAACGTATTACGCTATATATAATATCGTTATATGGTATAACGTTATAACGTATTACGTTATATGGTATAACGTTATAACGTATTACGTTATACGGTATAACGTTATAACGTATTACGTTATTTGGAATAACGTTATAACGTATTATGTTATATAAAATAACTTCGTAACGTAATACGTTACGTGGTATAACCTTATAACGTATTACGTTATATGAAATATCGTTATATGGTATAACATGATAACGTTATAACGTATTACGTTATATAACATAACATTATAACGTATTACGATATATGGAATAACGTTGTAACGTATTATGTTATATACAATATCGTCATAACGTACTACGTTATATGGTATAACGTTATAACGTATTACGTTATATGGTATAACGTTATAACGTATTACGCTATATATAATATCGTTATATGGTATAACGTTATAACGTATTACGTTATATAGTATAACGTTATAACGTATTGTGTTATATACAATAACGTCATAACGTACTACGTTATATGGTATAACGTTGAAACGTATTACGTTATATGGAATGACGTTATAACGTATTATGTTATATACAATAACGTCATAACGTACTTCGTTATATGGTATAACGTTATAACGTATTACGTTATATCGAATAACGTTATAACGTATTACGTTATATGGTATAACGTTATAACGTATTACGCTATATATAATATCGTTATATGGTATAACGTTATAACGTATTACGTTATATGGTATAACGTTATAACGTATTACGTTATACGGTATAACGTTATAACGTATTACGTTATTTGGAATAACGTTATAACGTATTATGATATATAAAATAACGTCGTAACGTAATACGTCACGTGGTATAACGTTATAACGTATTACGTTATATGAAATATCGTTATATGGTATAACATGATAACGTTATAACGTATTACGTTATATAACATAACGTTATAACGTATTACGATATATGGAATAACGTTGTAACGTATTATGTTATATACAATATCGTCATAACGTACTACGTTATATGGTATAACGTTATAACGTATTACGTTATATGGTATAAGGTTATAACGTATTACGTTATATGGAATAACGTTATAACGTATTATGTTATATACAATAACGTCATAACGTACTACGTTATATGGTATAACGTTGTAACGTATTACGTTATATGGTATAACGTTATAACGTATTACGTTATACGGTATAACGTTATAACGTATTACGTTATTTGGAATAACGTTATAATGTATTATGATATATAAAATTACGTCGTAACGTAATACGTCACGTGGTATAACGGTATAACGTAT
Source organism: Bombus vancouverensis nearcticus (assembly GCF_051014615.1). Classification (NCBI taxonomy): domain Eukaryota; kingdom Metazoa; phylum Arthropoda; class Insecta; order Hymenoptera; family Apidae; genus Bombus; species Bombus vancouverensis. Next base: position 4,469,364 of record NC_134920.1, read on the forward strand.
TACGTTATATGAAATATCGTTATATGGTATAACATGATAACGTTATAACGTATTACGTTATATAACATAACGTTATAACGTATTACGATATATGGAATAACGTTGTAACGTATTATGTTATATACAATATCGTCATAACGTACTACGTTATATGGTATAACGTTATAACGTATTACGTTATATCGAATAACGTTATAACGTATTACGTTATATGGTATAACGTTATAACGTATTACGTTATATGGAATAACGTTATAACGTATTATGTTATATACAATAACGTCATAACGTACTACGTTATATGGTATAACGTTGTAACGTATTACGTTATATGGAATAACGTTATAACGTATTATGTTTTATACAATAACGTCATAACGTACTACGTTATATGGTATAACGTTATAACGTATTACGTTATATCGAATAAGGTTATAACGTATTACGTTATATGGTATAACGTTATAACGTATTACGCTATATATAATATCGTTATATGGTATAACGTTATAACGTATTACGTTATATAACATAACGTTATAACGTATTACGATATATGGAATAACGTTGTAACGTATTATGTTATATACAATATCGTCATAACGTACTACGTTATATGGTATAACGTTATAACGTATTACGTTATATGGTATAACGTTATAACGTATTACGTTATATGGAATAACGTTATAACGTATTATGTTATATACAATAACGTCATAACGTACTACGTTATATGGTATAACGTTATAACGTATTACGTTATATGGAATAACGTTATAACTTATTATGTTATATACAATAACGTCATAACGTACTACGTTATATGGTATAACGTTATAACGTATTACGTTATATGGAATAACGTTATAACGTATTATGTTATATACAATAACGTCATAACGTACTACGTTATATGGTATAACGTTGTAACGTATTACGTTATATGGAATAACGTTATAACGTATTATGTTATATACAATAACGTCATAACGTACTACGTTATATGGTATAACGTTATAACGTATTACGTTATATGGTATAACGTTATAACGTATTACGTTATATGGAATAACGTTATAACGTATTATGTTATATACAATAACGTCATAACGTACTACGTTATATGGTATAACGTTATAACGTATTACGTTATATGGAATAACGTTATAACTTATTATGTTATATACAATAACGTCATAACGTACTACGTTATATGGTATAACGTTGTAACGTATTACGTTATATGGAATAACGTTATAACGTATTATGTTATATACAATAACGTCATAACGTACTACGTTATATGGTATAACGTTATAACGTACTACGTTATATCGAATAAGGTTATAACGTATTACGTTATATGGTATAACGTTATAACGTATTACGCTATATATAATATCGTTATATGGTATAACGTTATAACGTATTACGTTATATAACATAACGTTATAACGTATTACGATATATGGAATAACGTTGTAACGTATTATGTTATATACAATATCGTCATAACGTACTACGTTATATGGTATAACGTTATAACGTATTACGTTATATGGTATAAGGTTAGAACGTATTACGTTATATGGTATAACGTTATAACGTATTGTGTTATATACAATAACGTCATAACGTACTACGTTATATGGTATAACGTTATAACGTATTACGTTATATGGAATAACGTTATAACGTACTATGTTATATACAATAACGTCATAACGTACTACGTTATATGGTATAACGTTGTAACGTATTACGTTATATGGAATAACGTTATAACGTATTATTTTATATACAATAACGTCATAACGTACTACGTTATATGGTATAACGTTATAACGTATTACGTTATATCGAATAACGTTATAACGTATTACGTTATATGGTATAACGTTATAACGTATTACGCTATATATAATATCGTTATATGGTATAACGTTATAACGTATTACGTTATATGGTATAACGTTATAACGTATTACGATATATGGAATAACGTTGCAACGTATTATGTTATATACAATATCGTCATAACGTACTACGTTATATGGTATAACGTTATAACGTATTACGTTATATGGTATAACGTTATAACGTATTACGTTATATGGAATAACGTTATAACGTATTATGTTATATACAATAACGTCATAACGTACTACGTTATATGGTATAACGTTATAACGTATTACGTTATATGGAATAACGTTATAACTTATTATGTTATATACAATAACGTCATAACGTACTACGTTATATGGTATAACGTTATAACGTATTACGTTATATGGAATAACGTTATAACGTATTATGTTATATACAATAACGTCACAACGTACTACGTTATATGGTATATCGTTATAACGTATTACGTTATACGGTATAACGTTATAACGTATTACGTTATATACAATAACGTCATAACGTACTACGTTATATGGTATAACGTTATAACGTATTACGTTATATCGAATAACGTTATAACGTATTACGTTATATGGTATGACGTTATAACGTATTACGCTATATATAATATCGTTATATGGTATAACGTTATAACGTATTACGTTATATGGTATAACGTTATAACGTATTACGTTATATGAAAAATCGTTATATGGTATAACATGATAACGTTATAACGTATTACGTTATATAACATAACGTTATAACGTATTACGATATATGGAATAACGCTGTAACGTATTATGTTATATACAATATCGTCATAACGTACTACGTTATATGGTATAACGTTATAACGTCTTACGTTATATGGTATAAGGTTATAACGTATTACGTTATATGGTATAACGTTATAACGTATTGTGTTATATACAATAACGTCATAACGTACTACGTTATATGGTATAACGTTATAACGTATTACGTTATATGGAATAACGTTATAACGTACTATGTTATATACAATAACGTCATAACGTACTACGTTATATGGTATAACGTTGTAACGTATTACGTTATATGGAATAACGTTATAACGTATTATGTTATATACAATAACGTCATAACGTACTACGTTATATGGTATAACGTTATAACGTATTACGTTATATCGAATAACGTTATAACGTATTACGTTATATGGTATAACGTTATAACGTATTACGCTATATATAATATCGTTATATGGTATAACGTTATAACGTATTACGTTATATGGTATAACGTTATAACGTATTACGTTATATCGAATAACGTTATAACGTATTGCGTTATATGGTATAACGTTATAACGTATTACGCTATATATAATATCGTTATATGGTATAACGTTATAACGTATTACGTTATATGGTATAACGTTATAACGTATTACGTTATACGGTATAACGTTATAACGTATTACGTTATTTGGAATAACGTTATAACGTATTATGTTATATAAAATAACTTCGTAACGTAATACGTTACGTGGTATAACCTTATAACGTATTACGTTATATGAAATATCGTTATATGGTATAACATGATAACGTTATAACGTATTACGTTATATAACATAACATTATAACGTATTACGATATATGGAATAACGTTGTAACGTATTATGTTATATACAATATCGTCATAACGTACTACGTTATATGGTATAACGTTATAACGTATTACGTTATATGGTATAACGTTATAACGTATTACGTTATATGGTATAACGTTATAACGTATTACGCTATATATAATATCGTTATATGGTATAACGTTATAACGTATTACGTTATATAGTATAACGTTATAACGTATTACGTTATACGGTATAACGTTATAACGTATTACGTTATTTGGAATAACGTTATAACGTATTATGTTATATAAAATAACGTCGTAACGTAATACGTTACGTGGTATAACGTTATAACGTATTACGCTATATGAAATATCGTTATATGGTATAACATGATAACGTTGTAACGTTTTACGTTATATAACATAACGTTATAACGTATTACGATATATGGAATAACGTTGTAACGTATTATGTTATATACAATATCGTCATAACGTACTACGTTATATGGTATAACGTTATAACGTATTACGTTATACGGTATAACGTTATAACGTATTACGCTATATATAATATCGTTATATGGTATAACGTTATAACGTATTACGTTATATGGTATAACGTTATAACGTATTACGTTATACGGTATAACGTTATAACGTATTACGTTATTTGGAATAACGTTATAACGTATTATGTTATATACAATAACGTCATAACGTACTACGTTATATGGTATAACGTTATAACGTATTACGTTATTTGGAATAACGTTATAACGTATTATGTTATATACAATAACGTCATAACGTATTACGTTACATGGTATAACGTTATAACGTATTACGCTATATATAATATCGTTATATGGTATAACGTTATAACGTATTACGTTATATGGTATAACGTTATAACGTATTACGTTATACGGTATAACGTTATAACGTATTACGTTATTTGGAATAACGTTATAACGTATTATGTTATATACAATAACGTCATAACGTACTACGTTATATGGTATAACGTTATAACGTATTACGTTATATGGAATAACGTTATAAAGTATTATGTTATATACAATAACGTCATAACGTACTACGTTATATGGTATAACGTTATAACGTATTACGTTATATGGAATAACGTTATAACGTACTATGTTATATACAATAACGTCATAACGTATTACGTTATATGGTATAACGTTATAACGTATTACGTTATATCGAATAACGTTATAACTTATTACGTTATATGGTATAACGTTATAACGTATTACGTTATATGGAATAACGTTATAACGTATTATGTTATATACAATAACGTCATAACGTACTACGTTATATGGTATAACGTTATAACGTATTACGTTATATGGAATAACGTTATAACGTATTATGTTATATACAATAACGTCATAACGTACTACGTTATATGGTATAACGTTATAACGTATTACGTTATATGGAATAACGTTATAACGTATTATGTTATATACAATAACGTCATAACGTACTACGTTATATGGTATAACGTTGTAACGTATTGCGTTATATGGAATAACGTTATAACGTATTATGTTATATACAATAACGTCATAACGTACTACGCTATATGGTATAACGTTATAACGTATTACGTTATATCGAATAACGTTATAACGTATTACGTTATATGGTATAACGTTATAACGTCTTACGCTATATATAATATCGTTATATGGTATAACGTTATAACGTATTACGTTATATGGTATAACGTTATAACGTATTGTGTTATATACAATAACGTCATAACGTACTACGTTATATGGTATAACGTTATAACGTATTACGTTATATGGAATAACGTTATAACGTACTATGTTATATACAATAACGTCATAACGTACTACGTTATATGGTATAACGTTGTAACGTATTACGTTATATGGAATGACGTTATAACGTATTATGTTATATACAATAACGTCATAACGTACTTCGTTATATGGTATAACGTTATAACGTATTACGTTATATCGAATAACGTTATAACGTATTACGTTATATGGTATAACGTTATAACGTATTACGCTATATATAATATCATTATATGGTATAACGTTATAACGTATTACGTTATATGGTATAACGTTATAACGTATTACGTTATACGGTATAACGTTATAACGTATTACGTTATTTGGAATAACGTTATAAGGTATTATGATATATAAAATAACGTCGTAACGTAATACGTCACGTGGTATAACGTTATAACGTATTACGTTATATGAAATATCGTTATATGGTATAACATGATAACGCTATAACGTATTACGTTATATAACATAACGTTATAACGTATTACGATATATGGAATAACGTTGTAACGTATTATGTTATATACAATATCGTCATAACGTACTACGTTATATGGTATAACGTTATAACGTATTACGTTATATGGTATAAGGTTATAACGTATTACGTTATATGGAATAACGTTATAACGTATTATGTTATATACAATAACGTCATAACGTACTACGTTATACGGTATAACGTTATAACGTATTACGTTATTTGGAATAACGTTATAACGTATTATGTTATATACAATAACGTCATAACGTACTACGTTATATGGTATAACGTTATAACGTATTACGTTATATGGAATAACGTTATAAAGTATTATGTTATATACGATAACGTCATAACGTACTACGTTATATGGTATAACGTTATAACGTATTACGTTATATGGAATAACGTTATAACGTACTATGTTATATACAATAACGTCATAACGTATTACGTTATATGGTATAACGTTATAACGTATTGTGTTATATACAATAACGTCATAACGTACTACGTTATATGGTATAACGTTATAACGTATTACGTTATATGGTATAACGTTATAACGTATTACGTTATATCGAATAACGTTATAACGTATTACGTTATATGGTATAACGTTATAACGTATTACGCTATATATAATATCGTTATATGGTATAACGTTATAACGTATTACGTTATATGGTATAACGTTATAACGTATTACGTTATATCGAATAACGTTATAACGTATTGCGTTATATGGTATAACGTTATAACGTATTACGCTATATATAATATCGTTATATGGTATAACGTTATAACGTATTACGTTATATGGTATAACGTTATAACGTATTACGTTATACGGTATAACGTTATAACGTATTACGTTATTTGGAATAACGTTATAACGTATTATGTTATATAAAATAACTTCGTAACGTAATACGTTACGTGGTATAACCTTATAACGTATTACGTTATATGAAATATCGTTATATGGTATAACATGATAACGTTATAACGTATTACGTTATATAACATAACATTATAACGTATTACGATATATGGAATAACGTTGTAACGTATTATGTTATATACAATATCGTCATAACGTACTACGTTATATGGTATAACGTTATAACGTATTACGTTATATGGTATAACGTTATAACGTATTACGCTATATATAATATCGTTATATGGTATAACGTTATAACGTATTACGTTATATAGTATAACGTTATAACGTATTACGTTATACGGTATAACGTTATAACGTATTACGTTATTTGGAATAACGTTATAACGTATTATGCTATATAAAATAACGTCATAACGTACTACGTTATATGGTATAACGATATAACGTATTACGTTATATCGAATAACGTTATAACGAATTACGTTATATGGTATAACGTTATAACGTATTACGCTATATGGTATAACGTTATAACGTATTACGTTATACGGTATAACGTTATAACGTATTACGTTATTTGGAATAACGTTATAACGTATTATGTTATATACAATAACGTCATAACGTACTACGTTATATGGTATAACGTTATAACGTATTACGTTATATCGAATAACGTTATAACGTATTACGTTATATGGTATAACGTTATAACGTATTACGCTATATATAATATCGTTATATGGTATAACGTTATAACGTATTACGTTATATGGTATAACGTTATAACGTATTACGTTATATCGAATAACGTTATAACGTATTGCGTTATATGGTATAACGTTATAACGTATTACGCTATATATAATATCGTTATATGGTATAACGTTATAACGTATTACGTTATATGGTATAACGTTATAACGTATTACGTTATACGGTATAACGTTATAACGTATTACGTTATTTGGAATAACGTTATAACGTATTATGTTATATAAAATAACTTCGTAACGTAATACGTTACGTGGTATAACCTTATAACGTATTACGTTATATGAAATATCGTTATATGGTATAACATGATAACGTTATAACGTATTACGTTATATAACATAACATTATAACGTATTACGATATATGGAATAACGTTGTAACGTATTATGTTATATACAATATCGTCATAACGTACTACGTTATATGGTATAACGTTATAACGTATTACGTTATATGGTATAACGTTATAACGTATTACGTTATATGGTATAACGTTATAACGTATTACGCTATATATAATATCGTTATATGGTATAACGTTATAACGTATTACGTTATATAGTATAACGTTATAACGTATTACGTTATACGGTATAACGTTATAACGTATTACGTTATTTGGAATAACGTTATAACGTATTATGTTATATAAAATAACGTCGTAACGTAATACGTTACGTGGTATAACGTTATAACGTATTACGCTATATGAAATATCGTTATATGGTATAACATGATAACGTTGTAACGTTTTACGTTATATAACATAACGTTATAACGTATTACGATATATGGAATAACGTTGTAACGTATTATGTTATATACAATATCGTCATAACGTACTACGTTATATGGTATAACGTTATAACGTATTACGTTATACGGTATAACGTTATAACGTATTACGCTATATATAATATCGTTATATGGTATAACGTTATAACGTATTACGTTATATGGTATAACGTTATAACGTATTACGTTATACGGTATAACGTTATAACGTATTACGTTATTTGGAATAACGTTATAACGTATTATGTTATATACAATAACGTCATAACGTACTACGTTATATGGTATAACGTTATAACGTATTACGTTATTTGGAATAACGTTATAACGTATTATGTTATATACAATAACGTCATAACGTATTACGTTACATGGTATAACGTTATAACGTATTACGCTATATATAATATCGTTATATGGTATAACGTTATAACGTATTACGTTATATGGTATAACGTTATAACGTATTACGTTATACGGTATAACGTTATAACGTATTACGTTATTTGGAATAACGTTATAACGTATTATGTTATATACAATAACGTCATAACGTACTACGTTATATGGTATAACGTTATAACGTATTACGTTATATGGAATAACGTTATAAAGTATTATGTTATATACAATAACGTCATAACGTACTACGTTATATGGTATAACGTTATAACGTATTACGTTATATGGAATAACGTTATAACGTACTATGTTATATACAATAACGTCATAACGTATTACGTTATATGGTATAACGTTATAACGTATTACGTTATATCGAATAACGTTATAACTTATTACGTTATATGGTATAACGTTATAACGTATTACGTTATATGGAATAACGTTATAACGTATTATGTTATATACAATAACGTCATAACGTACTACGTTATATGGTATAACGTTATAACGTATTACGTTATATGGAATAACGTTATAACGTATTATGTTATATACAATAACGTCATAACGTACTACGTTATATGGTATAACGTTATAACGTATTACGTTATATGGAATAACGTTATAACGTATTATGTTATATACAATAACGTCATAACGTACTACGTTATATGGTATAACGTTGTAACGTATTACGTTATATGGAATAACGTTATAACGTATTATGTTATATACAATAACGTCATAACGTACTACGCTATATGGTATAACGTTATAACGTATTACGTTATATCGAATAACGTTATAACGTATTACGTTATATGGTATAACGTTATAACGTCTTACGCTATATATAATATCGTTATATGGTATAACGTTATAACGTATTACGTTATATGGTATAACGTTATAACGTATTGTGTTATATACAATAACGTCATAACGTACTACGTTATATGGTATAACGTTATAACGTATTACGTTATATGGAATAACGTTATAACGTACTATGTTATATACAATAACGTCATAACGTACTACGTTATATGGTATAACGTTGTAACGTATTACGTTATATGGAATGACGTTATAACGTATTATGTTATATACAATAACGTCATAACGTACTTCGTTATATGGTATAACGTTATAACGTATTACGTTATATCGAATAACGTTATAACGTATTACGTTATATGGTATAACGTTATAACGTATTACGCTATATATAATATCATTATATGGTATAACGTTATAACGTATTACGTTATATGGTATAACGTTATAACGTATTACGTTATACGGTATAACGTTATAACGTATTACGTTATTTGGAATAACGTTATAAGGTATTATGATATATAAAATAACGTCGTAACGTAATACGTCACGTGGTATAACGTTATAACGTATTACGTTATATGAAATATCGTTATATGGTATAACATGATAACGCTATAACGTATTACGTTATATAACATAACGTTATAACGTATTACGATATATGGAATAACGTTGTAACGTATTATGTTATATACAATATCGTCATAACGTACTACGTTATATGGTATAACGTTATAACGTATTACGTTATATGGTATAAGGTTATAACGTATTACGTTATATGGAATAACGTTATAACGTATTATGTTATATACAATAACGTCATAACGTACTACGTTATACGGTATAACGTTATAACGTATTACGTTATTTGGAATAACGTTATAACGTATTATGTTATATACAATAACGTCATAACGTACTACGTTATATGGTATAACGTTATAACGTATTACGTTATATGGAATAACGTTATAAAGTATTATGTTATATACGATAACGTCATAACGTACTACGTTATATGGTATAACGTTATAACGTATTACGTTATATGGAATAACGTTATAACGTACTATGTTATATACAATAACGTCATAACGTATTACGTTATATGGTATAACGTTATAACGTATTGTGTTATATACAATAACGTCATAACGTACTACGTTATATGGTATAACGTTATAACGTATTACGTTATATGGTATAACGTTATAACGTATTACGTTATATCGAATAACGTTATAACGTATTACGTTATATGGTATAACGTTATAACGTATTACGCTATATATAATATCGTTATATGGTATAACGTTATAACGTATTACGTTATATGGTATAACGTTATAACGTATTACGTTATATCGAATAACGTTATAACGTATTGCGTTATATGGTATAACGTTATAACGTATTACGCTATATATAATATCGTTATATGGTATAACGTTATAACGTATTACGTTATATGGTATAACGTTATAACGTATTACGTTATACGGTATAACGTTATAACGTATTACGTTATTTGGAATAACGTTATAACGTATTATGTTATATAAAATAACTTCGTAACGTAATACGTTACGTGGTATAACCTTATAACGTATTACGTTATATGAAATATCGTTATATGGTATAACATGATAACGTTATAACGTATTACGTTATATAACATAACATTATAACGTATTACGATATATGGAATAACGTTGTAACGTATTATGTTATATACAATATCGTCATAACGTACTACGTTATATGGTATAACGTTATAACGTATTACGTTATATGGTATAACGTTATAACGTATTACGCTATATATAATATCGTTATATGGTATAACGTTATAACGTATTACGTTATATAGTATAACGTTATAACGTATTACGTTATACGGTATAACGTTATAACGTATTACGTTATTTGGAATAACGTTATAACGTATTATGCTATATAAAATAACGTCATAACGTACTACGTTATATGGTATAACGTTATAACGTATTACGTTATATCGAATAACGTTATAACGAATTACGTTATATGGTATAACGTTATAACGTATTACGCTATATGGTATAACGTTATAACGTATTACGTTATACGGTATAACGTTATAACGTATTACGTTATTTGGAATAACGTTATAACGTATTATGTTATATACAATAACGTCATAACGTACTACGTTATATGGTATAACGTTATAACGTATTACGATATATGGAATAACGTTGTAACGTATTATGTTATATACAATATCGTCATAACGTACTACGTTATATGGTATAACGTTATAACGTATTACGTTATATGGTATATGGTTATAACGTATTACGTTATATGGTATAACGTTATAACGTATTACGTTATTTGGAATAACGTTATAACGTATTATGCTATATAAAATAACGTCATAACGTACTACGTTATATGGTATAACGTTATAACGTATTACGTTATATCGAATAACGTTATAACGAATTACGTTATATGGTATAACGTTATAACGTATCACGCTATATGGTATAACGTTATAACGTATTACGTTATACGGTATAACGTTATAACGTATTACGTTATTTGGAATAACGTTATAACGTATTATGTTATATACAATAACGTCATAACGTACTACGTTATATGGTATAACGTTATAACGTATTACGTTATATGGAATAACGTTATAAAGTATTATGTTATATACAATAACGTCATAACGTACTACGTTATATGGTATAACGTTATAACGTATTACGCTATATATAATATCGTTATATGGTATAACGTTATAACGTATTACGTTATATGGTATAACGTTATAACGTATTACGTTATACGGTATAACGTTATAACGTATTACGCTATATATAATATCGTTATATGGTATAACGTTATAACGTATTACGTTATATGGTATAACGTTATAACGTATTACGTTATACGGTATAACGTTATAACGTATTACGTTATTTGGAATAACGTTATAACGTATTATGTTATATACAATAACGTCATAACGTACTACGTTATATGGTATAACGTTATAACGTATTACGTTATTTGGAATAACGTTATAACGTATTATGTTATATACAATAACGTCATAACGTATTACGTTATATGGTATAACGTTATAACGTATTACGCTATATATAATATCGTTATATGGTATAACGTTATAACGTATTACGTTATATGGTATAACGTTATAACGTATTACGTTATACGGTATAACGTTATAACGTATTACGTTATTTGGAATAACGTTATAACGTATTATGTTATATACAATAACGTCATAACGTACTACGTTATATGGTATAACGTTATAACGTATTACGTTATATGGAATAACGTTATAAAGTATTATGTTATATACAATAACGTCATAACGTACTACGATATATGGTATAACGTTATAACGTATTACGTTATATGGAATAACGTTATAACGTACTATGTTATATACAATAACGTCATAACGTATTACGTTATATGGTATAACGTTATAACGTATTACGTTATATCGAATAACGTTATAACGTATTACGTTATATGGTATAACGTTATAACGTATTACGTTATATGGAATAACGTTATAACGTATTATGTTATATACAATAACGTCATAACGTACTACGTTATATGGTATAACGTTATAACGTATTACGTTATATGGAATAACGTTATAACGTATTATGTTATATACAATAACGTCATAACGTACTACGTTATATGGTATAACGTTATAACGTATTACGTTATATGGAATAACGTTATAACGTATTATGTTATATACAATAAAGTCATAACGTACTACGTTATATGGTATAACGTTGTAACGTATTACGTTATATGGAATAACGTTATAACGTATTATGTTATATACAATAACGTCATAACGTACTACGTTATATGGTATAACGTTATAACGTATTACGTTATATCGAATAACGTTATAACGTATTACGTTATATGGTATAACGTTATAACGTCTTACGCTATATATAATATCGTTATATGGTATAACGTTATAACGTATTACGTTATATGGTATAACGTTATAACGTATTGTGTTATATACAATAACGTCATAACGTACTACGTTATATGGTATAACGTTATAACGTATTACGTTATATGGAATAACGTTATAACTTATTATGTTATATACAATAACGTCATAACGTACTACGTTATATGGTATAACGTTATAACGTATTACGTTATATGGAATAACGTTATAACGTATTATGTTATATACAATAACGTCATAACGTACTACGTTATATGGTATAACGTTGTAACGTATTACGTTATATGGAATAACGTTATAACGTATTATGTTATATACAATAACGTCATAACGTACTACGTTATATGGTATAACGTTATAACGTATTACGTTATATGGTATAACGTTATAACGTATTACGTTATATGGAATAACGTTATAACGTATTATGTTATATACAATAACGTCATAACGTACTACGTTATATGGTATAACGTTATAACGTATTACGTTATATGGAATAACGTTATAACTTATTATGTTATATACAATAACGTCATAACGTACTACGTTATATGGTATAACGTTGTAACGTATTACGTTATATGGAATAACGTTATAACGTATTATGTTATATACAATAACGTCATAACGTACTACGTTATATGGTATAACGTTATAACGTACTACGTTATATCGAATAAGGTTATAACGTATTACGTTATATGGTATAACGTTATAACGTATTACGCTATATATAATATCGTTATATGGTATAACGTTATAACGTATTACGTTATATAACATAACGTTATAACGTATTACGATATATGGAATAACGTTGTAACGTATTATGTTATATACAATATCGTCATAACGTACTACGTTATATGGTATAACGTTATAACGTATTACGTTATATGGTATAAGGTTAGAACGTATTACGTTATATGGTATAACGTTATAACGTATTGTGTTATATACAATAACGTCATAACGTACTACGTTATATGGTATAACGTTATAACGTATTACGTTATATGGAATAACGTTATAACGTACTATGTTATATACAATAACGTCATAACGTACTACGTTATATGGTATAACGTTGTAACGTATTACGTTATATGGAATAACGTTATAACGTATTATTTTATATACAATAACGTCATAACGTACTACGTTATATGGTATAACGTTATAACGTATTACGTTATATCGAATAACGTTATAACGTATTACGTTATATGGTATAACGTTATAACGTATTACGCTATATATAATATCGTTATATGGTATAACGTTATAACGTATTACGTTATATGGTATAACGTTATAACGTATTACGATATATGGAATAACGTTGCAACGTATTATGTTATATACAATATCGTCATAACGTACTACGTTATATGGTATAACGTTATAACGTATTACGTTATATGGTATAACGTTATAACGTATTACGTTATATGGAATAACGTTATAACGTATTATGTTATATACAATAACGTCATAACGTACTACGTTATATGGTATAACGTTATAACGTATTACGTTATATGGAATAACGTTATAACTTATTATGTTATATACAATAACGTCATAACGTACTACGTTATATGGTATAACGTTATAACGTATTACGTTATATGGAATAACGTTATAACGTATTATGTTATATACAATAACGTCACAACGTACTACGTTATATGGTATATCGTTATAACGTATTACGTTATACGGTATAACGTTATAACGTATTACGTTATATACAATAACGTCATAACGTACTACGTTATATGGTATAACGTTATAACGTATTACGTTATATCGAATAACGTTATAACGTATTACGTTATATGGTATGACGTTATAACGTATTACGCTATATATAATATCGTTATATGGTATAACGTTATAACGTATTACGTTATATGGTATAACGTTATAACGTATTACGTTATATGAAAAATCGTTATATGGTATAACATGATAACGTTATAACGTATTACGTTATATAACATAACGTTATAACGTATTACGATATATGGAATAACGCTGTAACGTATTATGTTATATACAATATCGTCATAACGTACTACGTTATATGGTATAACGTTATAACGTCTTACGTTATATGGTATAAGGTTATAACGTATTACGTTATATGGTATAACGTTATAACGTATTGTGTTATATACAATAACGTCATAACGTACTACGTTATATGGTATAACGTTATAACGTATTACGTTATATGGAATAACGTTATAACGTACTATGTTATATACAATAACGTCATAACGTACTACGTTATATGGTATAACGTTGTAACGTATTACGTTATATGGAATAACGTTATAACGTATTATGTTATATACAATAACGTCATAACGTACTACGTTATATGGTATAACGTTATAACGTATTACGTTATATCGAATAACGTTATAACGTATTACGTTATATGGTATAACGTTATAACGTATTACGCTATATATAATATCGTTATATGGTATAACGTTATAACGTATTACGTTATATGGTATAACGTTATAACGTATTACGTTATATCGAATAACGTTATAACGTATTGCGTTATATGGTATAACGTTATAACGTATTACGCTATATATAATATCGTTATATGGTATAACGTTATAACGTATTACGTTATATGGTATAACGTTATAACGTATTACGTTATACGGTATAACGTTATAACGTATTACGTTATTTGGAATAACGTTATAACGTATTATGTTATATAAAATAACTTCGTAACGTAATACGTTACGTGGTATAACCTTATAACGTATTACGTTATATGAAATATCGTTATATGGTATAACATGATAACGTTATAACGTATTACGTTATATAACATAACATTATAACGTATTACGATATATGGAATAACGTTGTAACGTATTATGTTATATACAATATCGTCATAACGTACTACGTTATATGGTATAACGTTATAACGTATTACGTTATATGGTATAACGTTATAACGTATTACGTTATATGGTATAACGTTATAACGTATTACGCTATATATAATATCGTTATATGGTATAACGTTATAACGTATTACGTTATATAGTATAACGTTATAACGTATTACGTTATACGGTATAACGTTATAACGTATTACGTTATTTGGAATAACGTTATAACGTATTATGTTATATAAAATAACGTCGTAACGTAATACGTTACGTGGTATAACGTTATAACGTATTACGCTATATGAAATATCGTTATATGGTATAACATGATAACGTTGTAACGTTTTACGTTATATAACATAACGTTATAACGTATTACGATATATGGAATAACGTTGTAACGTATTATGTTATATACAATATCGTCATAACGTACTACGTTATATGGTATAACGTTATAACGTATTACGTTATACGGTATAACGTTATAACGTATTACGCTATATATAATATCGTTATATGGTATAACGTTATAACGTATTACGTTATATGGTATAACGTTATAACGTATTACGTTATACGGTATAACGTTATAACGTATTACGTTATTTGGAATAACGTTATAACGTATTATGTTATATACAATAACGTCATAACGTACTACGTTATATGGTATAACGTTATAACGTATTACGTTATTTGGAATAACGTTATAACGTATTATGTTATATACAATAACGTCATAACGTATTACGTTACATGGTATAACGTTATAACGTATTACGCTATATATAATATCGTTATATGGTATAACGTTATAACGTATTACGTTATATGGTATAACGTTATAACGTATTACGTTATACGGTATAACGTTATAACGTATTACGTTATTTGGAATAACGTTATAACGTATTATGTTATATACAATAACGTCATAACGTACTACGTTATATGGTATAACGTTATAACGTATTACGTTATATGGAATAACGTTATAAAGTATTATGTTATATACAATAACGTCATAACGTACTACGTTATATGGTATAACGTTATAACGTATTACGTTATATGGAATAACGTTATAACGTACTATGTTATATACAATAACGTCATAACGTATTACGTTATATGGTATAACGTTATAACGTATTACGTTATATCGAATAACGTTATAACTTATTACGTTATATGGTATAACGTTATAACGTATTACGTTATATGGAATAACGTTATAACGTATTATGTTATATACAATAACGTCATAACGTACTACGTTATATGGTATAACGTTATAACGTATTACGTTATATGGAATAACGTTATAACGTATTATGTTATATACAATAACGTCATAACGTACTACGTTATATGGTATAACGTTATAACGTATTACGTTATATGGAATAACGTTATAACGTATTATGTTATATACAATAACGTCATAACGTACTACGTTATATGGTATAACGTTGTAACGTATTGCGTTATATGGAATAACGTTATAACGTATTATGTTATATACAATAACGTCATAACGTACTACGCTATATGGTATAACGTTATAACGTATTACGTTATATCGAATAACGTTATAACGTATTACGTTATATGGTATAACGTTATAACGTCTTACGCTATATATAATATCGTTATATGGTATAACGTTATAACGTATTACGTTATATGGTATAACGTTATAACGTATTGTGTTATATACAATAACGTCATAACGTACTACGTTATATGGTATAACGTTATAACGTATTACGTTATATGGAATAACGTTATAACGTACTATGTTATATACAATAACGTCATAACGTACTACGTTATATGGTATAACGTTGTAACGTATTACGTTATATGGAATGACGTTATAACGTATTATGTTATATACAATAACGTCATAACGTACTTCGTTATATGGTATAACGTTATAACGTATTACGTTATATCGAATAACGTTATAACGTATTACGTTATATGGTATAACGTTATAACGTATTACGCTATATATAATATCATTATATGGTATAACGTTATAACGTATTACGTTATATGGTATAACGTTATAACGTATTACGTTATACGGTATAACGTTATAACGTATTACGTTATTTGGAATAACGTTATAAGGTATTATGATATATAAAATAACGTCGTAACGTAATACGTCACGTGGTATAACGTTATAACGTATTACGTTATATGAAATATCGTTATATGGTATAACATGATAACGCTATAACGTATTACGTTATATAACATAACGTTATAACGTATTACGATATATGGAATAACGTTGTAACGTATTATGTTATATACAATATCGTCATAACGTACTACGTTATATGGTATAACGTTATAACGTATTACGTTATATGGTATAAGGTTATAACGTATTACGTTATATGGAATAACGTTATAACGTATTATGTTATATACAATAACGTCATAACGTACTACGTTATACGGTATAACGTTATAACGTATTACGTTATTTGGAATAACGTTATAACGTATTATGTTATATACAATAACGTCATAACGTACTACGTTATATGGTATAACGTTATAACGTATTACGTTATATGGAATAACGTTATAAAGTATTATGTTATATACGATAACGTCATAACGTACTACGTTATATGGTATAACGTTATAACGTATTACGTTATATGGAATAACGTTATAACGTACTATGTTATATACAATAACGTCATAACGTATTACGTTATATGGTATAACGTTATAACGTATTGTGTTATATACAATAACGTCATAACGTACTACGTTATATGGTATAACGTTATAACGTATTACGTTATATGGTATAACGTTATAACGTATTACGTTATATCGAATAACGTTATAACGTATTACGTTATATGGTATAACGTTATAACGTATTACGCTATATATAATATCGTTATATGGTATAACGTTATAACGTATTACGTTATATGGTATAACGTTATAACGTATTACGTTATATCGAATAACGTTATAACGTATTGCGTTATATGGTATAACGTTATAACGTATTACGCTATATATAATATCGTTATATGGTATAACGTTATAACGTATTACGTTATATGGTATAACGTTATAACGTATTACGTTATACGGTATAACGTTATAACGTATTACGTTATTTGGAATAACGTTATAACGTATTATGTTATATAAAATAACTTCGTAACGTAATACGTTACGTGGTATAACCTTATAACGTATTACGTTATATGAAATATCGTTATATGGTATAACATGATAACGTTATAACGTATTACGTTATATAACATAACATTATAACGTATTACGATATATGGAATAACGTTGTAACGTATTATGTTATATACAATATCGTCATAACGTACTACGTTATATGGTATAACGTTATAACGTATTACGTTATATGGTATAACGTTATAACGTATTACGCTATATATAATATCGTTATATGGTATAACGTTATAACGTATTACGTTATATAGTATAACGTTATAACGTATTACGTTATACGGTATAACGTTATAACGTATTACGTTATTTGGAATAACGTTATAACGTATTATGCTATATAAAATAACGTCATAACGTACTACGTTATATGGTATAACGTTATAACGTATTACGTTATATCGAATAACGTTATAACGAATTACGTTATATGGTATAACGTTATAACGTATTACGCTATATGGTATAACGTTATAACGTATTACGTTATACGGTATAACGTTATAACGTATTACGTTATTTGGAATAACGTTATAACGTATTATGTTATATACAATAACGTCATAACGTACTACGTTATATGGTATAACGTTATAACGTATTACGTTATATCGAATAACGTTATAACGTATTACGTTATATGGTATAACGTTATAACGTATTACGCTATATATAATATCGTTATATGGTATAACGTTATAACGTATTACGTTATATGGTATAACGTTATAACGTATTACGTTATATCGAATAACGTTATAACGTATTGCGTTATATGGTATAACGTTATAACGTATTACGCTATATATAATATCGTTATATGGTATAACGTTATAACGTATTACGTTATATGGTATAACGTTATAACGTATTACGTTATACGGTATAACGTTATAACGTATTACGTTATTTGGAATAACGTTATAACGTATTATGTTATATAAAATAACTTCGTAACGTAATACGTTACGTGGTATAACCTTATAACGTATTACGTTATATGAAATATCGTTATATGGTATAACATGATAACGTTATAACGTATTACGTTATATAACATAACATTATAACGTATTACGATATATGGAATAACGTTGTAACGTATTATGTTATATACAATATCGTCATAACGTACTACGTTATATGGTATAACGTTATAACGTATTACGTTATATGGTATAACGTTATAACGTATTACGTTATATGGTATAACGTTATAACGTATTACGCTATATATAATATCGTTATATGGTATAACGTTATAACGTATTACGTTATATAGTATAACGTTATAACGTATTACGTTATACGGTATAACGTTATAACGTATTACGTTATTTGGAATAACGTTATAACGTATTATGTTATATAAAATAACGTCGTAACGTAATACGTTACGTGGTATAACGTTATAACGTATTACGCTATATGAAATATCGTTATATGGTATAACATGATAACGTTGTAACGTTTTACGTTATATAACATAACGTTATAACGTATTACGATATATGGAATAACGTTGTAACGTATTATGTTATATACAATATCGTCATAACGTACTACGTTATATGGTATAACGTTATAACGTATTACGTTATACGGTATAACGTTATAACGTATTACGCTATATATAATATCGTTATATGGTATAACGTTATAACGTATTACGTTATATGGTATAACGTTATAACGTATTACGTTATACGGTATAACGTTATAACGTATTACGTTATTTGGAATAACGTTATAACGTATTATGTTATATACAATAACGTCATAACGTACTACGTTATATGGTATAACGTTATAACGTATTACGTTATTTGGAATAACGTTATAACGTATTATGTTATATACAATAACGTCATAACGTATTACGTTACATGGTATAACGTTATAACGTATTACGCTATATATAATATCGTTATATGGTATAACGTTATAACGTATTACGTTATATGGTATAACGTTATAACGTATTACGTTATACGGTATAACGTTATAACGTATTACGTTATTTGGAATAACGTTATAACGTATTATGTTATATACAATAACGTCATAACGTACTACGTTATATGGTATAACGTTATAACGTATTACGTTATATGGAATAACGTTATAAAGTATTATGTTATATACAATAACGTCATAACGTACTACGTTATATGGTATAACGTTATAACGTATTACGTTATATGGAATAACGTTATAACGTACTATGTTATATACAATAACGTCATAACGTATTACGTTATATGGTATAACGTTATAACGTATTACGTTATATCGAATAACGTTATAACTTATTACGTTATATGGTATAACGTTATAACGTATTACGTTATATGGAATAACGTTATAACGTATTATGTTATATACAATAACGTCATAACGTACTACGTTATATGGTATAACGTTATAACGTATTACGTTATATGGAA
The DNA here is from genome assembly GCF_051014615.1 of Bombus vancouverensis nearcticus. NCBI lineage: Eukaryota > Metazoa > Arthropoda > Insecta > Hymenoptera > Apidae > Bombus > Bombus vancouverensis. Next base: position 4,491,669 of record NC_134920.1, read on the forward strand.
TAACGTTATAACGTATTATGTTATATACAATAACGTCATAACGTACTACGTTATATGGTATAACGTTATAACGTATTACGTTATATGGAATAACGTTATAACGTATTATGTTATATACAATAACGTCATAACGTACTACGTTATATGGTATAACGTTGTAACGTATTACGTTATATGGAATAACGTTATAACGTATTATGTTATATACAATAACGTCATAACGTACTACGCTATATGGTATAACGTTATAACGTATTACGTTATATCGAATAACGTTATAACGTATTACGTTATATGGTATAACGTTATAACGTCTTACGCTATATATAATATCGTTATATGGTATAACGTTATAACGTATTACGTTATATGGTATAACGTTATAACGTATTGTGTTATATACAATAACGTCATAACGTACTACGTTATATGGTATAACGTTATAACGTATTACGTTATATGGAATAACGTTATAACGTACTATGTTATATACAATAACGTCATAACGTACTACGTTATATGGTATAACGTTGTAACGTATTACGTTATATGGAATGACGTTATAACGTATTATGTTATATACAATAACGTCATAACGTACTTCGTTATATGGTATAACGTTATAACGTATTACGTTATATCGAATAACGTTATAACGTATTACGTTATATGGTATAACGTTATAACGTATTACGCTATATATAATATCATTATATGGTATAACGTTATAACGTATTACGTTATATGGTATAACGTTATAACGTATTACGTTATACGGTATAACGTTATAACGTATTACGTTATTTGGAATAACGTTATAAGGTATTATGATATATAAAATAACGTCGTAACGTAATACGTCACGTGGTATAACGTTATAACGTATTACGTTATATGAAATATCGTTATATGGTATAACATGATAACGCTATAACGTATTACGTTATATAACATAACGTTATAACGTATTACGATATATGGAATAACGTTGTAACGTATTATGTTATATACAATATCGTCATAACGTACTACGTTATATGGTATAACGTTATAACGTATTACGTTATATGGTATAAGGTTATAACGTATTACGTTATATGGAATAACGTTATAACGTATTATGTTATATACAATAACGTCATAACGTACTACGTTATACGGTATAACGTTATAACGTATTACGTTATTTGGAATAACGTTATAACGTATTATGTTATATACAATAACGTCATAACGTACTACGTTATATGGTATAACGTTATAACGTATTACGTTATATGGAATAACGTTATAAAGTATTATGTTATATACGATAACGTCATAACGTACTACGTTATATGGTATAACGTTATAACGTATTACGTTATATGGAATAACGTTATAACGTACTATGTTATATACAATAACGTCATAACGTATTACGTTATATGGTATAACGTTATAACGTATTGTGTTATATACAATAACGTCATAACGTACTACGTTATATGGTATAACGTTATAACGTATTACGTTATATGGTATAACGTTATAACGTATTACGTTATATCGAATAACGTTATAACGTATTACGTTATATGGTATAACGTTATAACGTATTACGCTATATATAATATCGTTATATGGTATAACGTTATAACGTATTACGTTATATGGTATAACGTTATAACGTATTACGTTATATCGAATAACGTTATAACGTATTGCGTTATATGGTATAACGTTATAACGTATTACGCTATATATAATATCGTTATATGGTATAACGTTATAACGTATTACGTTATATGGTATAACGTTATAACGTATTACGTTATACGGTATAACGTTATAACGTATTACGTTATTTGGAATAACGTTATAACGTATTATGTTATATAAAATAACTTCGTAACGTAATACGTTACGTGGTATAACCTTATAACGTATTACGTTATATGAAATATCGTTATATGGTATAACATGATAACGTTATAACGTATTACGTTATATAACATAACATTATAACGTATTACGATATATGGAATAACGTTGTAACGTATTATGTTATATACAATATCGTCATAACGTACTACGTTATATGGTATAACGTTATAACGTATTACGTTATATGGTATAACGTTATAACGTATTACGCTATATATAATATCGTTATATGGTATAACGTTATAACGTATTACGTTATATAGTATAACGTTATAACGTATTACGTTATACGGTATAACGTTATAACGTATTACGTTATTTGGAATAACGTTATAACGTATTATGCTATATAAAATAACGTCATAACGTACTACGTTATATGGTATAACGTTATAACGTATTACGTTATATCGAATAACGTTATAACGAATTACGTTATATGGTATAACGTTATAACGTATTACGCTATATGGTATAACGTTATAACGTATTACGTTATACGGTATAACGTTATAACGTATTACGTTATTTGGAATAACGTTATAACGTATTATGTTATATACAATAACGTCATAACGTACTACGTTATATGGTATAACGTTATAACGTATTACGATATATGGAATAACGTTGTAACGTATTATGTTATATACAATATCGTCATAACGTACTACGTTATATGGTATAACGTTATAACGTATTACGTTATATGGTATATGGTTATAACGTATTACGTTATATGGTATAACGTTATAACGTATTACGTTATTTGGAATAACGTTATAACGTATTATGCTATATAAAATAACGTCATAACGTACTACGTTATATGGTATAACGTTATAACGTATTACGTTATATCGAATAACGTTATAACGAATTACGTTATATGGTATAACGTTATAACGTATCACGCTATATGGTATAACGTTATAACGTATTACGTTATACGGTATAACGTTATAACGTATTACGTTATTTGGAATAACGTTATAACGTATTATGTTATATACAATAACGTCATAACGTACTACGTTATATGGTATAACGTTATAACGTATTACGTTATATGGAATAACGTTATAAAGTATTATGTTATATACAATAACGTCATAACGTACTACGTTATATGGTATAACGTTATAACGTATTACGCTATATATAATATCGTTATATGGTATAACGTTATAACGTATTACGTTATATGGTATAACGTTATAACGTATTACGTTATACGGTATAACGTTATAACGTATTACGCTATATATAATATCGTTATATGGTATAACGTTATAACGTATTACGTTATATGGTATAACGTTATAACGTATTACGTTATACGGTATAACGTTATAACGTATTACGTTATTTGGAATAACGTTATAACGTATTATGTTATATACAATAACGTCATAACGTACTACGTTATATGGTATAACGTTATAACGTATTACGTTATTTGGAATAACGTTATAACGTATTATGTTATATACAATAACGTCATAACGTATTACGTTATATGGTATAACGTTATAACGTATTACGCTATATATAATATCGTTATATGGTATAACGTTATAACGTATTACGTTATATGGTATAACGTTATAACGTATTACGTTATACGGTATAACGTTATAACGTATTACGTTATTTGGAATAACGTTATAACGTATTATGTTATATACAATAACGTCATAACGTACTACGTTATATGGTATAACGTTATAACGTATTACGTTATATGGAATAACGTTATAAAGTATTATGTTATATACAATAACGTCATAACGTACTACGATATATGGTATAACGTTATAACGTATTACGTTATATGGAATAACGTTATAACGTACTATGTTATATACAATAACGTCATAACGTATTACGTTATATGGTATAACGTTATAACGTATTACGTTATATCGAATAACGTTATAACGTATTACGTTATATGGTATAACGTTATAACGTATTACGTTATATGGAATAACGTTATAACGTATTATGTTATATACAATAACGTCATAACGTACTACGTTATATGGTATAACGTTATAACGTATTACGTTATATGGAATAACGTTATAACGTATTATGTTATATACAATAACGTCATAACGTACTACGTTATATGGTATAACGTTATAACGTATTACGTTATATGGAATAACGTTATAACGTATTATGTTATATACAATAAAGTCATAACGTACTACGTTATATGGTATAACGTTGTAACGTATTACGTTATATGGAATAACGTTATAACGTATTATGTTATATACAATAACGTCATAACGTACTACGTTATATGGTATAACGTTATAACGTATTACGTTATATCGAATAACGTTATAACGTATTACGTTATATGGTATAACGTTATAACGTCTTACGCTATATATAATATCGTTATATGGTATAACGTTATAACGTATTACGTTATATGGTATAACGTTATAACGTATTGTGTTATATACAATAACGTCATAACGTACTACGTTATATGGTATAACGTTGTAACGTATTACGTTATATGGAATGACGTTATAACGTATTATGTTATATACAATAACGTCATAACGTACTTCGTTATATGGTATAACGTTATAACGTATTACGTTATATCGAATAACGTTATAACGTATTACGTTATATGGTATAACGTTATAACGTATTACGCTATATATAATATCGTTATATGGTATAACGTTATAACGTATTACGTTATATGGTATAACGTTATAACGTATTACGTTATACGGTATAACGTTATAACGTATTACGTTATTTGGAATAACGTTATAAGGTATTATGATATATAAAATAACGTCGTAACGTAATACGTCACGTGGTATAACGTTATAACGTATTACGTTATATGAAATATCGTTATATGGTATAACATGATAACGCTATAACGTATTACGTTATATAACATAACGTTATAACGTATTACGATATATGGAATAACGTTGTAACGTATTATGTTATATACAATATCGTCATAACGTACTACGTTATATGGTATAACGTTATAACGTATTACGTTATATGGTATAAGGTTATAACGTATTACGTTATATGGAATAACGTTATAACGTATTATGTTATATACAATAACGTCATAACGTACTACGTTATACGGTATAACGTTATAACGTATTACGTTATTTGGAATAACGTTATAACGTATTATGTTATATACAATAACGTCATAACGTACTACGTTATATGGTATAACGTTATAACGTATTACGTTATATGGAATAACGTTATAAAGTATTAAGTTATATACGATAACGTCATAACGTACTTCGTTATATGGTATAACGTTATAACGTATTACGTTATATGGAATAACGTTATAACGTACTATGTTATATACAATAACGTCATAACGTATTACGTTATATGGTATAACGTTATAACGTATTGTGTTATATACAATAACGTCATAACGTACTACGTTATATGGTATAACGTTATAACGTATTACGTTATATGGAATAACGTTATAACGTACTATGTTATATACAATAACGTCATAACGTACTACGTTATATGGTATAACGTTGTAACGTATTACGTTATATGGAATGACGTTATAACGTAATATGTTATATACAATAACGTCATAACGTACTTCGTTATATGGTATAACGTTATAACGTATTACGTTGTATCGAATAACGTTATAACGTATTACGTTATATGGTATAACGTTATAACGTATTACGCTATATATAATATCGTTATATGGTATAACGTTATAACGTATTACGTTATATAACATAACGTTATAACGTATTACGATATATGGAATAACGTTGTAACGTATTATGTTATATACAATATCGTCATAACGTACTACGTTATATGGTATAACGTTATAACGTATTACGTTATATGGTATAAGGTTAGAACGTATTACGTTATATGGTATAACGTTATAACGTATTGTGTTATATACAATAACGTCATAACGTACTACGTTATATGGTATAACGTTATAACGTATTACGTTATATGGAATAACGTTATAACGTACTATGTTATATACAATAACGTCATAACGTACTACGTTATATGGTATAACGTTGTAACGTATTACGTTATATGGAATAACGTTATAACGTATTATTTTATATACAATAACGTCATAACGTACTACGGTATATGGTATAACGTTATAACGTATTACGTTATATCGAATAACGTTATAACGTATTACGTTATATGGTATAACGTTATAACGTATTACGCTATATATAATATCGTTATATGGTATAACGTTATAACGTATTACGTTATATGGTATAACGTTATAACGTATTACGATATATGGAATAACGTTGTAACGTATTATGTTATATACAATATCGTCATAACGTACTACGTTATATGGTATAACGTTATAACGTATTACGTTATATGGTATAACGTTATAACGTATTACGTTATATGGAATAACGTTATAACGTATTATGTTATATACAATAACGTCATAACGTACTACGTTATATGGTATAACGTTATAACGTATTACGTTATATGGAATAACGTTATAACTTATTATGTTATATACAATAACGTCATAACGTACTACGTTATATGGTATAACGTTATAACGTATTACGTTATATGGAATAACGTTATAACGTATTATGTTATATACAATAACGTCATAACGTACTACGTTATATGGTATAACGTTGTAACGTATTACGTTATATGGAATAACGTTATAACGTATTATGTTATATACAATAACGTCATAACGTACTACGTTATATGGTATAACGTTATAACGTATTACGTTATATGGTATAACGTTATAACGTATTACGTTATATGGAATAACGTTATAACGTATTATGTTATATACAATAACGTCATAACGTACTACGTTATATGGTATAACGTTATAACGTATTACGTTATATGGAATAACGTTATAACTTATTATGTTATATACAATAACGTCATAACGTACTACGTTATATGGTATAACGTTGTAACGTATTACGTTATATGGAATAACGTTATAACGTATTATGTTATATACAATAACGTCATAACGTACTACGTTATATGGTATAACGTTATAACGTATTACGTTATATCGAATAAGGTTATAACGTATTACGTTATATGGTATAACGTTATAACGTATTACGCTATATATAATATCGTTATATGGTATAACGTTATAACGTATTACGTTATATAACATAACGTTATAACGTATTACGATATATGGAATAACGTTGTAACGTATTATGTTATATACAATATCGTCATAACGTACTACGTTATATGGTATAACGTTATAACGTATTACGTTATATGGTATAAGGTTAGAACGTATTACGTTATATGGTATAACGTTATAACGTATTGTGTTATATACAATAACGTCATAACGTACTACGTTATATGGTATAACGTTATAACGTATTACGTTATATGGAATAACGTTATAACGTACTATGTTATATACAATAACGTCATAACGTACTACGTTATATGGTATAACGTTGTAACGTATTACGTTATATGGAATAACGTTATAACGTATTATTTTATATACAATAACGTCATAACGTACTACGTTATATGGTATAACGTTATAACGTATTACGTTATATCGAATAACGTTATAACGTATTACGTTATATGGTATAACGTTATAACGTATTACGCTATATATAATATCGTTATATGGTATAACGTTATAACGTATTACGTTATATGGTATAACGTTATAACGTATTACGATATATGGAATAACGTTGTAACGTATTATGTTATATACAATATCGTCATAACGTACTACGTTATATGGTATAACGTTATAACGTATTACGTTATATGGTATAAGGTTATAAAGTATTATGTTATATACGATAACGTCATAACGTACTACGTTATATGGTATAACGTTATAACGTATTACGTTATATGGAATAACGTTATAACGTACTATGTTATATACAATAACGTCATAACGTATTACGTTATATGGTATAACGTTATAACGTATTGTGTTATATACAATAACGTCATAACGTACTACGTTATATGGTATAACGTTATAACGTATTACGTTATATGGAATAACGTTATAACGTACTATGTTATATACAATAACGTCATAACGTACTACGTTATATGGTATAACGTTGTAACGTATTACGTTATATGGAATGACGTTATAACGTAATATGTTATATACAATAACGTCATAACGTACTTCGTTATATGGTATAACGTTATAACGTATTACGTTGTATCGAATAACGTTATAACGTATTACGTTATATGGTATAACGTTATAACGTATTACGCTATATATAATATCGTTATATGGTATAACGTTATAACGTATTACGTTATATAACATAACGTTATAACGTATTACGATATATGGAATAACGTTGTAACGTATTATGTTATATACAATATCGTCATAACGTACTACGTTATATGGTATAACGTTATAACGTATTACGTTATATGGTATAAGGTTAGAACGTATTACGTTATATGGTATAACGTTATAACGTATTGTGTTATATACAATAACGTCATAACGTACTACGTTATATGGTATAACGTTATAACGTATTACGTTATATGGAATAACGTTATAACGTACTATGTTATATACAATAACGTCATAACGTACTACGTTATATGGTATAACGTTGTAACGTATTACGTTATATGGAATAACGTTATAACGTATTATTTTATATACAATAACGTCATAACGTACTACGGTATATGGTATAACGTTATAACGTATTACGTTATATCGAATAACGTTATAACGTATTACGTTATATGGTATAACGTTATAACGTATTACGCTATATATAATATCGTTATATGGTATAACGTTATAACGTATTACGTTATATGGTATAACGTTATAACGTATTACGATATATGGAATAACGTTGTAACGTATTATGTTATATACAATATCGTCATAACGTACTACGTTATATGGTATAACGTTATAACGTATTACGTTATATGGTATAACGTTATAACGTATTACGTTATATGGAATAACGTTATAACGTATTATGTTATATACAATAACGTCATAACGTACTACGTTATATGGTATAACGTTATAACGTATTACGTTATATGGAATAACGTTATAACTTATTATGTTATATACAATAACGTCATAACGTACTACGTTATATGGTATAACGTTATAACGTATTACGTTATATGGAATAACGTTATAACGTATTATGTTATATACAATAACGTCATAACGTACTACGTTATATGGTATAACGTTGTAACGTATTACGTTATATGGAATAACGTTATAACGTATTATGTTATATACAATAACGTCATAACGTACTACGTTATATGGTATAACGTTATAACGTATTACGTTATATGGTATAACGTTATAACGTATTACGTTATATGGAATAACGTTATAACGTATTATGTTATATACAATAACGTCATAACGTACTACGTTATATGGTATAACGTTATAACGTATTACGTTATATGGAATAACGTTATAACTTATTATGTTATATACAATAACGTCATAACGTACTACGTTATATGGTATAACGTTGTAACGTATTACGTTATATGGAATAACGTTATAACGTATTATGTTATATACAATAACGTCATAACGTACTACGTTATATGGTATAACGTTATAACGTATTACGTTATATCGAATAAGGTTATAACGTATTACGTTATATGGTATAACGTTATAACGTATTACGCTATATATAATATCGTTATATGGTATAACGTTATAACGTATTACGTTATATAACATAACGTTATAACGTATTACGATATATGGAATAACGTTGTAACGTATTATGTTATATACAATATCGTCATAACGTACTACGTTATATGGTATAACGTTATAACGTATTACGTTATATGGTATAAGGTTAGAACGTATTACGTTATATGGTATAACGTTATAACGTATTGTGTTATATACAATAACGTCATAACGTACTACGTTATATGGTATAACGTTATAACGTATTACGTTATATGGAATAACGTTATAACGTACTATGTTATATACAATAACGTCATAACGTACTACGTTATATGGTATAACGTTGTAACGTATTACGTTATATGGAATAACGTTATAACGTATTATTTTATATACAATAACGTCATAACGTACTACGTTATATGGTATAACGTTATAACGTATTACGTTATATCGAATAACGTTATAACGTATTACGTTATATGGTATAACGTTATAACGTATTACGCTATATATAATATCGTTATATGGTATAACGTTATAACGTATTACGTTATATGGTATAACGTTATAACGTATTACGATATATGGAATAACGTTGTAACGTATTATGTTATATACAATATCGTCATAACGTACTACGTTATATGGTATAACGTTATAACGTATTACGTTATATGGTATAACGTTATAACGTATTACGTTATATGGAATAACGTTATAACGTATTATGTTATATACAATAACGTCATAACGTACTACGTTATATGGTATAACGTTATAACGTATTACGTTATATGGAATAACGTTATAACTTATTATGTTATATACAATAACGTCATAACGTACTACGTTATATGGTATAACGTTATAACGTATTACGTTATATGGAATAACGTTATAACGTATTATGTTATATACAATAATGTCACAACGTACTACGTTATATGGTATAACGTTGTAACGTATTACGTTATATGGAATAACGTTATAACGTATTATGTTATATACAATAACGTCATAACGTACTACGTTATATGGTATAACGTTATAACGTATTACGTTATATCGAATAACGTTATAACGTATTACGTTATATGGTATAACGTTATAACGTATTACGCTATATATAATATCGTTATATGGTATAACGTTATAACGTATTACGTTATATGGTATATCGTTATAACGTATTACGTTATACGGTATAACGTTATAACGTATTACGTTATTTGGAATAACGTTATAACGTATTATGTTATATAAAATAACGTCGTAACGTAATACGTTACGTGGTATAACGTTATAACGTATTACGTTATATAACATAACGTTATAACGTATTACGATATATGGAATAACGTTGTAACGTATTATGTTATATACAATATCGTCATAACGTACTACGTTATATGGTATAACGTTATAACGTATTACGTTATACGGTATAACGTTATAACGTATTACGTTATTTGGAATAACGTTATAAGGTATTATGATATATAAAATAACGTCGTAACGTAATACGTCACGTGGTATAACGTTATAACGTATTACGTTATATGAAATATCGTTATATGGTATAACATGATAACGCTATAACGTATTACGTTATATAACATAACGTTATAACGTATTACGATATATGGAATAACGTTGTAACGTATTATGTTATATACAATATCGTCATAACGTACTACGTTATATGGTATAACGTTATAACGTATTACGTTATATGGTATAAGGTTATAACGTATTACGTTATATGGAATAACGTTATAACGTATTATGTTATATACAATAACGTCATAACGTACTACGTTATACGGTATAACGTTATAACGTATTACGTTGTTTGGAATAACGTTATAACGTATTATGTTATATACAATAACGTCATAACGTACTACGTTATATGGTATAACGTTATAACGTATTACGTTATATGGAATAACGTTATAAAGTATTATGTTATATACGATAACGTCATAACGTACTACGTTATATGGTATAACGTTATAACGTATTACGTTATATGGAATAACGTTATAACGTACTATGTTATATACAATAACGTCATAACGTACTACGTTATATGGTATAACGTTGTAACGTATTACGTTATATGGAATAACGTTATAACGTATTATTTTATATACAATAACGTCATAACGTACTACGGTATATGGTATAACGTTATAACGTATTACGTTATATCGAATAACGTTATAACGTATTACGTTATATGGTATAACGTTATAACGTATTACGCTATATATAATATCGTTATATGGTATAACGTTATAACGTATTACGTTATATGGTATAACGTTATAACGTATTACGATATATGGAATAACGTTGTAACGTATTATGTTATATACAATATCGTCATAACGTACTACGTTATATGGTATAACGTTATAACGTATTACGTTATATGGTATAACGTTATAACGTATTACGTTATATGGAATAACGTTATAACGTATTATGTTATATACAATAACGTCATAACGTACTACGTTATATGGTATAACGTTATAACGTATTACGTTATATGGAATAACGTTATAACTTATTATGCTATATACAATAACGTCATAACGTACTACGTTATATGGTATAACGTTATAACGTATTACGTTATATGGAATAACGTTATAACGTATTATGTTATATACAATAACGTCATAACGTACTACGTTATATGGTATAACGTTGTAACGTATTACGTTATATGGAATAACGTTATAACGTATTATGTTATATACAATAACGTCATAACGTACTACGTTATATGGTATAACGTTATAACGTATTACGTTATATGGTATAACGTTATAACGTATTACGTTATATGGAATAACGTTATAACGTATTATGTTATATACAATAACGTCATAACGTACTACGTTATATGGTATAACGTTATAACGTATTACGTTATATGGAATAACGTTATAACTTATTATGTTATATACAATAACGTCATAACGTACTACGTTATATGGTATAACGTTGTAACGTATTACGTTATATGGAATAACGTTATAACGTATTATGTTATATACAATAACGTCATAACGTACTACGTTATATGGTATAACGTTATAACGTATTACGTTATATCGAATAAGGTTATAACGTATTACGTTATATGGTATAACGTTATAACGTATTACGCTATATATAATATCGTTATATGGTATAACGTTATAACGTATTACGTTATATAACATAACGTTATAACGTATTACGATATATGGAATAACGTTGTAACGTATTATGTTATATACAATATCGTCATAACGTACTACGTTATATGGTATAACGTTATAACGTATTACGTTATATGGTATAAGGTTAGAACGTATTACGTTATATGGTATAACGTTATAACGTATTGTGTTATATACAATAACGTCATAACGTACTACGTTATATGGTATAACGTTATAACGTATTACGTTATATGGAATAACGTTATAACGTACTATGTTATATACAATAACGTCATAACGTACTACGTTATATGGTATAACGTTGTAACGTATTACGTTATATGGAATAACGTTATAACGTATTATTTTATATACAATAACGTCATAACGTACTACGTTATATGGTATAACGTTATAACGTATTACGTTATATCGAATAACGTTATAACGTATTACGTTATATGGTATAACGTTATAACGTATTACGCTATATATAATATCGTTATATGGTATAACGTTATAACGTATTACGTTATATGGTATAACGTTATAACGTATTACGATATATGGAATAACGTTGTAACGTATTATGTTATATACAATATCGTCATAACGTACTACGTTATATGGTATAACGTTATAACGTATTACGTTATATGGTATAACGTTATAACGTATTACGTTATATGGAATAACGTTATAACGTATTATGTTATATACAATAACGTCATAACGTACTACGTTATATGGTATAACATTATAACGTATTACGTTATATGGAATAACGTTATAACTTATTATGTTATATACAATAACGTCATAACGTACTACGTTATATGGTATAACGTTATAACGTATTACGTTATATGGAATAACGTTATAACGTATTATGTTATATACAATAATGTCACAACGTACTACGTTATATGGTATAACGTTGTAACGTATTACGTTATATGGAATAACGTTATAACGTATTATGTTATATACAATAACGTCATAACGTACTACGTTATATGGTATAACGTTATAACGTATTACGTTATATCGAATAACGTTATAACGTATTACGTTATATGGTATAACGTTATAACGTATTACGCTATATATAATATCGTTATATGGTATAACGTTATAACGTATTACGTTATATGGTATATCGTTATAACGTATTACGTTATACGGTATAACGTTATAACGTATTACGTTATTTGGAATAACGTTATAACGTATTATGTTATATAAAATAACGTCGTAACGTAATACGTTACGTGGTATAACGTTATAACGTATTACGTTATATGAAAAATCGTTATATGGTATAACATGATAACGTTATAACGTATTACGTTATATAACATAACGTTATAACGTATTACGATATATGGAATAACGCTGTAACGTATTATGTTATATACAATATCGTCATAACGTACTACGTTATATGGTATAACGTTATAACGTCTTACGTTATATGGTATAAGGTTATAACGTATTACGTTATATGGTATAACGTTATAACGTATTGTGTTATATACAATAACGTCATAACGTACTACGTTATATGGTATAACGTTATAACGTATTACGTTATATGGAATAACGTTATAACGTACTATGTTATATACAATAACGTCATAACGTACTACGTTATATGGTATAACGTTGTAACGTATTACGTTATATGGAATAACGTTATAACGTATTATGTTATATACAATAACGTCATAACGTACTACGTTATATGGTATAACGTTATAACGTATTACGTTATATCGAATAACGTTATAACGTATTACGTTATATGGTATAACGTTATAACGTATTACGCTATATATAATATCGTTATATGGTATAACGTTATAACGTATTACGTTATATGGTATAACGTTATAACGTATTACGTTATACGGTATAACGTTATAACGTATTACGTTATTTGGAATAACGTTATAACGTATTATGATATATAAAATAACGTCGTAACGTAATACGTCACGTGGTATAACGTTATAACGTATTACGTTATATGAAATATCGTTATATGGTATAACATGATAACGTTATAACGTATTACGTTATATAACATAACGTTATAACGTATTACGATATATGGAATAACGTTGTAACGTATTATGTTATATACAATATTGTCATAACGTACTACGTTATATGGTATAACGTTATAACGTATTACGTTATATCGAATAACGTTATAACGTATTACGTTATATGGTATAACGTTATAACGTATTACGTTATACGGTATAACGTTATAACGTATTACGTTATTTGGAATAACGTTATAACGTATTATGTTATATAAAATAACTTCGTAACGTAATACGTTACGTGGTATAACCTTATAACGTATTACGTTATATGAAATATCGTTATATGGTATAACATGATAACGTTATAACGTATTACGTTATATAACATAACATTATAACGTATTACGATATATGGAATAACGTTGTAACGTATTATGTTATATACAATATCGTCATAACGTACTACGTTATATGGTATAACGTTATAACGTATTACGTTATATGGTATAACGTTATAACGTATTACGTTATATGGTATAACGTTATAACGTATTACGCTATATATAATATCGTTATATGGTATAACGTTATAACGTATTACGTTATATAGTATAACGTTATAACGTATTACGTTATACGGTATAACGTTATAACGTATTACGTTATTTGGAATAACGTTATAACGTATTATGTTATATAAAATAACGTCGTAACGTAATACGTTACGTGGTATAACGTTATAACGTATTACGCTATATGAAATATCGTTATATGGTATAACATGATAACGTTGTAACGTTTTACGTTATATAACATAACGTTATAACGTATTACGATATATGGAATAACGTTGTAACGTATTATGTTATATACAATATCGTCATAACGTACTACGTTATATGGTATAACGTTATAACGTATTACGTTATACGGTATAACGTTATAACGTATTACGCTATATATAATATCGTTATATGGTATAACGTTATAACGTATTACGTTATATGGTATAACGTTATAACGTATTACGTTATACGGTATAACGTTATAACGTATTACGTTATTTGGAATAACGTTATAACGTATTATGTTATATACAATAACGTCATAACGTACTACGTTATATGGTATAACGTTATAACGTATTACGTTATTTGGAATAACGTTATAACGTATTATGTTATATACAATAACGTCATAACGTATTACGTTACATGGTATAACGTTATAACGTATTACGCTATATATAATATCGTTATATGGTATAACGTTATAACGTATTACGTTATATGGTATAACGTTATAACGTATTACGTTATACGGTATAACGTTATAACGTATTACGTTATTTGGAATAACGTTATAACGTATTATGTTATATACAATAACGTCATAACGTACTACGTTATATGGTATAACGTTATAACGTATTACGTTATATGGAATAACGTTATAAAGTATTATGTTATATACAATAACGTCATAACGTACTACGTTATATGGTATAACGTTATAACGTATTACGTTATTTGGAATAACGTTATAAGGTATTATGATATATAAAATAACGTCGTAACGTAATACGTCACGTGGTATAACGTTATAACGTATTACGTTATATGAAATATCGTTATATGGTATAACATGATAACGCTATAACGTATTACGTTATATAACATAACGTTATAACGTATTACGATATATGGAATAACGTTGTAACGTATTATGTTATATACAATATCGTCATAACGTACTACGTTATATGGTATAACGTTATAACGTATTACGTTATATGGTATAAGGTTATAACGTATTACGTTATATGGAATAACGTTATAACGTATTATGTTATATACAATAACGTCATAACGTACTACGTTATACGGTATAACGTTATAACGTATTACGTTGTTTGGAATAACGTTATAACGTATTATGTTATATACAATAACGTCATAACGTACTACGTTATATGGTATAACGTTATAACGTATTACGTTATATGGAATAACGTTATAAAGTATTATGTTATATACGATAACGTCATAACGTACTACGTTATATGGTATAACGTTATAACGTATTACGTTATATGGAATAACGTTATAACGTACTATGTTATATACAATAACGTCATAACGTACTACGTTATATGGTATAACGTTGTAACGTATTACGTTATATGGAATAACGTTATAACGTATTATTTTATATACAATAACGTCATAACGTACTACGGTATATGGTATAACGTTATAACGTATTACGTTATATCGAATAACGTTATAACGTATTACGTTATATGGTATAACGTTATAACGTATTACGCTATATATAATATCGTTATATGGTATAACGTTATAACGTATTACGTTATATGGTATAACGTTATAACGTATTACGATATATGGAATAACGTTGTAACGTATTATGTTATATACAATATCGTCATAACGTACTACGTTATATGGTATAACGTTATAACGTATTACGTTATATGGTATAACGTTATAACGTATTACGTTATATGGAATAACGTTATAACGTATTATGTTATATACAATAACGTCATAACGTACTACGTTATATGGTATAACGTTATAACGTATTACGTTATATGGAATAACGTTATAACTTATTATGCTATATACAATAACGTCATAACGTACTACGTTATATGGTATAACGTTATAACGTATTACGTTATATGGAATAACGTTATAACGTATTATGTTATATACAATAACGTCATAACGTACTACGTTATATGGTATAACGTTGTAACGTATTACGTTATATGGAATAACGTTATAACGTATTATGTTATATACAATAACGTCATAACGTACTACGTTATATGGTATAACGTTATAACGTATTACGTTATATGGTATAACGTTATAACGTATTACGTTATATGGAATAACGTTATAACGTATTATGTTATATACAATAACGTCATAACGTACTACGTTATATGGTATAACGTTATAACGTATTACGTTATATGGAATAACGTTATAACTTATTATGTTATATACAATAACGTCATAACGTACTACGTTATATGGTATAACGTTGTAACGTATTACGTTATATGGAATAACGTTATAACGTATTATGTTATATACAATAACGTCATAACGTACTACGTTATATGGTATAACGTTATAACGTATTACGTTATATCGAATAAGGTTATAACGTATTACGTTATATGGTATAACGTTATAACGTATTACGCTATATATAATATCGTTATATGGTATAACGTTATAACGTATTACGTTATATAACATAACGTTATAACGTATTACGATATATGGAATAACGTTGTAACGTATTATGTTATATACAATATCGTCATAACGTACTACGTTATATGGTATAACGTTATAACGTATTACGTTATATGGTATAAGGTTAGAACGTATTACGTTATATGGTATAACGTTATAACGTATTGTGTTATATACAATAACGTCATAACGTACTACGTTATATGGTATAACGTTATAACGTATTACGTTATATGGAATAACGTTATAACGTACTATGTTATATACAATAACGTCATAACGTACTACGTTATATGGTATAACGTTGTAACGTATTACGTTATATGGAATAACGTTATAACGTATTATTTTATATACAATAACGTCATAACGTACTACGTTATATGGTATAACGTTATAACGTATTACGTTATATCGAATAACGTTATAACGTATTACGTTATATGGTATAACGTTATAACGTATTACGCTATATATAATATCGTTATATGGTATAACGTTATAACGTATTACGTTATATGGTATAACGTTATAACGTATTACGATATATGGAATAACGTTGTAACGTATTATGTTATATACAATATCGTCATAACGTACTACGTTATATGGTATAACGTTATAACGTATTACGTTATATGGTATAACGTTATAACGTATTACGTTATATGGAATAACGTTATAACGTATTATGTTATATACAATAACGTCATAACGTACTACGTTATATGGTATAACATTATAACGTATTACGTTATATGGAATAACGTTATAACTTATTATGTTATATACAATAACGTCATAACGTACTACGTTATATGGTATAACGTTATAACGTATTACGTTATATGGAATAACGTTATAACGTATTATGTTATATACAATAATGTCACAACGTACTACGTTATATGGTATAACGTTGTAACGTATTACGTTATATGGAATAACGTTATAACGTATTATGTTATATACAATAACGTCATAACGTACTACGTTATATGGTATAACGTTATAACGTATTACGTTATATCGAATAACGTTATAACGTATTACGTTATATGGTATAACGTTATAACGTATTACGCTATATATAATATCGTTATATGGTATAACGTTATAACGTATTACGTTATATGGTATATCGTTATAACGTATTACGTTATACGGTATAACGTTATAACGTATTACGTTATTTGGAATAACGTTATAACGTATTATGTTATATAAAATAACGTCGTAACGTAATACGTTACGTGGTATAACGTTATAACGTATTACGTTATATGAAAAATCGTTATATGGTATAACATGATAACGTTATAACGTATTACGTTATATAACATAACGTTATAACGTATTACGATATATGGAATAACGCTGTAACGTATTATGTTATATACAATATCGTCATAACGTACTACGTTATATGGTATAACGTTATAACGTCTTACGTTATATGGTATAAGGTTATAACGTATTACGTTATATGGTATAACGTTATAACGTATTGTGTTATATACAATAACGTCATAACGTACTACGTTATATGGTATAACGTTATAACGTATTACGTTATATGGAATAACGTTATAACGTACTATGTTATATACAATAACGTCATAACGTACTACGTTATATGGTATAACGTTGTAACGTATTACGTTATATGGAATAACGTTATAACGTATTATGTTATATACAATAACGTCATAACGTACTACGTTATATGGTATAACGTTATAACGTATTACGTTATATCGAATAACGTTATAACGTATTACGTTATATGGTATAACGTTATAACGTATTACGCTATATATAATATCGTTATATGGTATAACGTTATAACGTATTACGTTATATGGTATAACGTTATAACGTATTACGTTATACGGTATAACGTTATAACGTATTACGTTATTTGGAATAACGTTATAACGTATTATGATATATAAAATAACGTCGTAACGTAATACGTCACGTGGTATAACGTTATAACGTATTACGTTATATGAAATATCGTTATATGGTATAACATGATAACGTTATAACGTATTACGTTATATAACATAACGTTATAACGTATTACGATATATGGAATAACGTTGTAACGTATTATGTTATATACAATATTGTCATAACGTACTACGTTATATGGTATAACGTTATAACGTATTACGTTATATCGAATAACGTTATAACGTATTACGTTATATGGTATAACGTTATAACGTATTACGTTATACGGTATAACGTTATAACGTATTACGTTATTTGGAATAACGTTATAACGTATTATGTTATATAAAATAACTTCGTAACGTAATACGTTACGTGGTATAACCTTATAACGTATTACGTTATATGAAATATCGTTATATGGTATAACATGATAACGTTATAACGTATTACGTTATATAACATAACATTATAACGTATTACGATATATGGAATAACGTTGTAACGTATTATGTTATATACAATATCGTCATAACGTACTACGTTATATGGTATAACGTTATAACGTATTACGTTATATGGTATAACGTTATAACGTATTACGTTATATGGTATAACGTTATAACGTATTACGCTATATATAATATCGTTATATGGTATAACGTTATAACGTATTACGTTATATAGTATAACGTTATAACGTATTACGTTATACGGTATAACGTTATAACGTATTACGTTATTTGGAATAACGTTATAACGTATTATGTTATATAAAATAACGTCGTAACGTAATACGTTACGTGGTATAACGTTATAACGTATTACGCTATATGAAATATCGTTATATGGTATAACATGATAACGTTGTAACGTTTTACGTTATATAACATAACGTTATAACGTATTACGATATATGGAATAACGTTGTAACGTATTATGTTATATACAATATCGTCATAACGTACTACGTTATATGGTATAACGTTATAACGTATTACGTTATACGGTATAACGTTATAACGTATTACGCTATATATAATATCGTTATATGGTATAACGTTATAACGTATTACGTTATATGGTATAACGTTATAACGTATTACGTTATACGGTATAACGTTATAACGTATTACGTTATTTGGAATAACGTTATAACGTATTATGTTATATACAATAACGTCATAACGTACTACGTTATATGGTATAACGTTATAACGTATTACGTTATTTGGAATAACGTTATAACGTATTATGTTATATACAATAACGTCATAACGTATTACGTTACATGGTATAACGTTATAACGTATTACGCTATATATAATATCGTTATATGGTATAACGTTATAACGTATTACGTTATATGGTATAACGTTATAACGTATTACGTTATACGGTATAACGTTATAACGTATTACGTTATTTGGAATAACGTTATAACGTATTATGTTATATACAATAACGTCATAACGTACTACGTTATATGGTATAACGTTATAACGTATTACGTTATATGGAATAACGTTATAAAGTATTATGTTATATACAATAACGTCATAACGTACTACGTTATATGGTATAACGTTATAACGTATTACGTTATATGGAATAACGTTATAACGTACTATGTTATATACAATAACGTCATAACGTATTACGTTATATGGTATAACGTTATAACGTATTACGTTATATCGAATAACGTTATAACTTATTACGTTATATGGTATAACGTTATAACGTATTACGTTATATGGAATAACGTTATAACGTATTATGTTATATACAATAACGTCATAACGTACTACGTTATATGGTATAACGTTATAACGTATTACGTTATATGGAATAACGTTATAACGTATTATGTTATATACAATAACGTCATAACGTACTACGTTATATGGTATAACGTTATAACGTATTACGTTATATGGAATAACGTTATAACGTATTATGTTATATACAATAACGTCATAACGTACTACGTTATATGGTATAACGTTGTAACGTATTACGTTATATGGAATAACGTTATAACGTATTATGTTATATACAATAACGTCATAACGTACTACGCTATATGGTATAACGTTATAACGTATTACGTTATATCGAATAACGTTATAACGTATTACGTTATATGGTATAACGTTATAACGTCTTACGCTATATATAATATCGTTATATGGTATAACGTTATAACGTATTACGTTATATGGTATAACGTTATAACGTATTGTGTTATATACAATAACGTCATAACGTACTACGTTATATGGTATAACGTTATAACGTATTACGTTATATGGAATAACGTTATAACGTACTATGTTATATACAATAACGTCATAACGTACTACGTTATATGGTATAACGTTGTAACGTATTACGTTATATGGAATGACGTTATAACGTATTATGTTATATACAATAACGTCATAACGTACTTCGTTATATGGTATAACGTTATAACGTATTACGTTATATCGAATAACGTTATAACGTATTACGTTATATGGTATAACGTTATAACGTATTACGCTATATATAATATCATTATATGGTATAACGTTATAACGTATTACGTTATATGGTATAACGTTATAACGTATTACGTTATACGGTATAACGTTATAACGTATTACGTTATTTGGAATAACGTTATAAGGTATTATGATATATAAAATAACGTCGTAACGTAATACGTCACGTGGTATAACGTTATAACGTATTACGTTATATGAAATATCGTTATATGGTATAACATGATAACGCTATAACGTATTACGTTATATAACATAACGTTATAACGTATTACGATATATGGAATAACGTTGTAACGTATTATGTTATATACAATATCGTCATAACGTACTACGTTATATGGTATAACGTTATAACGTATTACGTTATATGGTATAAGGTTATAACGTATTACGTTATATGGAATAACGTTATAACGTATTATGTTATATACAATAACGTCATAACGTACTACGTTATACGGTATAACGTTATAACGTATTACGTTATTTGGAATAACGTTATAACGTATTATGTTATATACAATAACGTCATAACGTACTACGTTATATGGTATAACGTTATAACGTATTACGTTATATGGAATAACGTTATAAAGTATTATGTTATATACGATAACGTCATAACGTACTACGTTATATGGTATAACGTTATAACGTATTACGTTATATGGAATAACGTTATAACGTACTATGTTATATACAATAACGTCATAACGTATTACGTTATATGGTATAACGTTATAACGTATTGTGTTATATACAATAACGTCATAACGTACTACGTTATATGGTATAACGTTATAACGTATTACGTTATATGGTATAACGTTATAACGTATTACGTTATATCGAATAACGTTATAACGTATTACGTTATATGGTATAACGTTATAACGTATTACGCTATATATAATATCGTTATATGGTATAACGTTATAACGTATTACGTTATATGGTATAACGTTATAACGTATTACGTTATATCGAATAACGTTATAACGTATTGCGTTATATGGTATAACGTTATAACGTATTACGCTATATATAATATCGTTATATGGTATAACGTTATAACGTATTACGTTATATGGTATAACGTTATAACGTATTACGTTATACGGTATAACGTTATAACGTATTACGTTATTTGGAATAACGTTATAACGTATTATGTTATATAAAATAACTTCGTAACGTAATACGTTACGTGGTATAACCTTATAACGTATTACGTTATATGAAATATCGTTATATGGTATAACATGATAACGTTATAACGTATTACGTTATATAACATAACATTATAACGTATTACGATATATGGAATAACGTTGTAACGTATTATGTTATATACAATATCGTCATAACGTACTACGTTATATGGTATAACGTTATAACGTATTACGTTATATGGTATAACGTTATAACGTATTACGCTATATATAATATCGTTATATGGTATAACGTTATAACGTATTACGTTATATAGTATAACGTTATAACGTATTACGTTATACGGTATAACGTTATAACGTATTACGTTATTTGGAATAACGTTATAACGTATTATGCTATATAAAATAACGTCATAACGTACTACGTTATATGGTATAACGTTATAACGTATTACGTTATATCGAATAACGTTATAACGAATTACGTTATATGGTATAACGTTATAACGTATTACGCTATATGGTATAACGTTATAACGTATTACGTTATACGGTATAACGTTATAACGTATTACGTTATTTGGAATAACGTTATAACGTATTATGTTATATACAATAACGTCATAACGTACTACGTTATATGGTATAACGTTATAACGTATTACGATATATGGAATAACGTTGTAACGTATTATGTTATATACAATATCGTCATAACGTACTACGTTATATGGTATAACGTTATAACGTATTACGTTATATGGTATATGGTTATAACGTATTACGTTATATGGTATAACGTTATAACGTATTACGTTATTTGGAATAACGTTATAACGTATTATGCTATATAAAATAACGTCATAACGTACTACGTTATATGGTATAACGTTATAACGTATTACGTTATATCGAATAACGTTATAACGAATTACGTTATATGGTATAACGTTATAACGTATCACGCTATATGGTATAACGTTATAACGTATTACGTTATACGGTATAACGTTATAACGTATTACGTTATTTGGAATAACGTTATAACGTATTATGTTATATACAATAACGTCATAACGTACTACGTTATATGGTATAACGTTATAACGTATTACGTTATATGGAATAACGTTATAAAGTATTATGTTATATACAATAACGTCATAACGTACTACGTTATATGGTATAACGTTATAACGTATTACGCTATATATAATATCGTTATATGGTATAACGTTATAACGTATTACGTTATATGGTATAACGTTATAACGTATTACGTTATACGGTATAACGTTATAACGTATTACGCTATATATAATATCGTTATATGGTATAACGTTATAACGTATTACGTTATATGGTATAACGTTATAACGTATTACGTTATACGGTATAACGTTATAACGTATTACGTTATTTGGAATAACGTTATAACGTATTATGTTATATACAATAACGTCATAACGTACTACGTTATATGGTATAACGTTATAACGTATTACGTTATTTGGAATAACGTTATAACGTATTATGTTATATACAATAACGTCATAACGTATTACGTTATATGGTATAACGTTATAACGTATTACGCTATATATAATATCGTTATATGGTATAACGTTATAACGTATTACGTTATATGGTATAACGTTATAACGTATTACGTTATACGGTATAACGTTATAACGTATTACGTTATTTGGAATAACGTTATAACGTATTATGTTATATACAATAACGTCATAACGTACTACGTTATATGGTATAACGTTATAACGTATTACGTTATATGGAATAACGTTATAAAGTATTATGTTATATACAATAACGTCATAACGTACTACGATATATGGTATAACGTTATAACGTATTACGTTATATGGAATAACGTTATAACGTACTATGTTATATACAATAACGTCATAACGTATTACGTTATATGGTATAACGTTATAACGTATTACGTTATATCGAATAACGTTATAACGTATTACGTTATATGGTATAACGTTATAACGTATTACGTTATATGGAATAACGTTATAACGTATTATGTTATATACAATAACGTCATAACGTACTACGTTATATGGTATAACGTTATAACGTATTACGTTATATGGAATAACGTTATAACGTATTATGTTATATACAATAACGTCATAACGTACTACGTTATATGGTATAACGTTATAACGTATTACGTTATATGGAATAACGTTATAACGTATTATGTTATATACAATAAAGTCATAACGTACTACGTTATATGGTATAACGTTGTAACGTATTACGTTATATGGAATAACGTTATAACGTATTATGTTATATACAATAACGTCATAACGTACTACGTTATATGGTATAACGTTATAACGTATTACGTTATATCGAATAACGTTATAACGTATTACGTTATATGGTATAACGTTATAACGTCTTACGCTATATATAATATCGTTATATGGTATAACGTTATAACGTATTACGTTATATGGTATAACGTTATAACGTATTGTGTTATATACAATAACGTCATAACGTACTACGTTATATGGTATAACGTTGTAACGTATTACGTTATATGGAATGACGTTATAACGTATTATGTTATATACAATAACGTCATAACGTACTTCGTTATATGGTATAACGTTATAACGTATTACGTTATATCGAATAACGTTATAACGTATTACGTTATATGGTATAACGTTATAACGTATTACGCTATATATAATATCGTTATATGGTATAACGTTATAACGTATTACGTTATATGGTATAACGTTATAACGTATTACGTTATACGGTATAACGTTATAACGTATTACGTTATTTGGAATAACGTTATAAGGTATTATGATATATAAAATAACGTCGTAACGTAATACGTCACGTGGTATAACGTTATAACGTATTACGTTATATGAAATATCGTTATATGGTATAACATGATAACGCTATAACGTATTACGTTATATAACATAACGTTATAACGTATTACGATATATGGAATAACGTTGTAACGTATTATGTTATATACAATATCGTCATAACGTACTACGTTATATGGTATAACGTTATAACGTATTACGTTATATGGTATAAGGTTATAACGTATTACGTTATATGGAATAACGTTATAACGTATTATGTTATATACAATAACGTCATAACGTACTACGTTATACGGTATAACGTTATAACGTATTACGTTATTTGGAATAACGTTATAACGTATTATGTTATATACAATAACGTCATAACGTACTACGTTATATGGTATAACGTTATAACGTATTACGTTATATGGAATAACGTTATAAAGTATTATGTTATATACGATAACGTCATAACGTACTACGTTATATGGTATAACGTTATAACGTATTACGTTATATGGAATAACGTTATAACGTACTATGTTATATACAATAACGTCATAACGTATTACGTTATATGGTATAACGTTATAACGTATTGTGTTATATACAATAACGTCATAACGTACTACGTTATATGGTATAACGTTATAACGTATTACGTTATATGGAATAACGTTATAACGTACTATGTTATATACAATAACGTCATAACGTACTACGTTATATGGTATAACGTTGTAACGTATTACGTTATATGGAATGACGTTATAACGTAATATGTTATATACAATAACGTCATAACGTACTTCGTTATATGGTATAACGTTATAACGTATTACGTTGTATCGAATAACGTTATAACGTATTACGTTATATGGTATAACGTTATAACGTATTACGCTATATATAATATCGTTATATGGTATAACGTTATAACGTATTACGTTATATAACATAACGTTATAACGTATTACGATATATGGAATAACGTTGTAACGTATTATGTTATATACAATATCGTCATAACGTACTACGTTATATGGTATAACGTTATAACGTATTACGTTATATGGTATAAGGTTAGAACGTATTACGTTATATGGTATAACGTTATAACGTATTGTGTTATATACAATAACGTCATAACGTACTACGTTATATGGTATAACGTTATAACGTATTACGTTATATGGAATAACGTTATAACGTACTATGTTATATACAATAACGTCATAACGTACTACGTTATATGGTATAACGTTGTAACGTATTACGTTATATGGAATAACGTTATAACGTATTATTTTATATACAATAACGTCATAACGTACTACGGTATATGGTATAACGTTATAACGTATTACGTTATATCGAATAACGTTATAACGTATTACGTTATATGGTATAACGTTATAACGTATTACGCTATATATAATATCGTTATATGGTATAACGTTATAACGTATTACGTTATATGGTATAACGTTATAACGTATTACGATATATGGAATAACGTTGTAACGTATTATGTTATATACAATATCGTCATAACGTACTACGTTATATGGTATAACGTTATAACGTATTACGTTATATGGTATAACGTTATAACGTATTACGTTATATGGAATAACGTTATAACGTATTATGTTATATACAATAACGTCATAACGTACTACGTTATATGGTATAACGTTATAACGTATTACGTTATATGGAATAACGTTATAACTTATTATGTTATATACAATAACGTCATAACGTACTACGTTATATGGTATAACGTTATAACGTATTACGTTATATGGAATAACGTTATAACGTATTATGTTATATACAATAACGTCATAACGTACTACGTTATATGGTATAACGTTGTAACGTATTACGTTATATGGAATAACGTTATAACGTATTATGTTATATACAATAACGTCATAACGTACTACGTTATATGGTATAACGTTATAACGTATTACGTTATATGGTATAACGTTATAACGTATTACGTTATATGGAATAACGTTATAACGTATTATGTTATATACAATAACGTCATAACGTACTACGTTATATGGTATAACGTTATAACGTATTACGTTATATGGAATAACGTTATAACTTATTATGTTATATACAATAACGTCATAACGTACTACGTTATATGGTATAACGTTGTAACGTATTACGTTATATGGAATAACGTTATAACGTATTATGTTATATACAATAACGTCATAACGTACTACGTTATATGGTATAACGTTATAACGTATTACGTTATATCGAATAAGGTTATAACGTATTACGTTATATGGTATAACGTTATAACGTATTACGCTATATATAATATCGTTATATGGTATAACGTTATAACGTATTACGTTATATAACATAACGTTATAACGTATTACGATATATGGAATAACGTTGTAACGTATTATGTTATATACAATATCGTCATAACGTACTACGTTATATGGTATAACGTTATAACGTATTACGTTATATGGTATAAGGTTAGAACGTATTACGTTATATGGTATAACGTTATAACGTATTGTGTTATATACAATAACGTCATAACGTACTACGTTATATGGTATAACGTTATAACGTATTACGTTATATGGAATAACGTTATAACGTACTATGTTATATACAATAACGTCATAACGTACTACGTTATATGGTATAACGTTGTAACGTATTACGTTATATGGAATAACGTTATAACGTATTATTTTATATACAATAACGTCATAACGTACTACGTTATATGGTATAACGTTATAACGTATTACGTTATATCGAATAACGTTATAACGTATTACGTTATATGGTATAACGTTATAACGTATTACGCTATATATAATATCGTTATATGGTATAACGTTATAACGTATTACGTTATATGGTATAACGTTATAACGTATTACGATATATGGAATAACGTTGTAACGTATTATGTTATATACAATATCGTCATAACGTACTACGTTATATGGTATAACGTTATAACGTATTACGTTATATGGTATAAGG
The DNA here is from genome assembly GCF_051014615.1 of Bombus vancouverensis nearcticus. Taxonomy (NCBI): domain Eukaryota; kingdom Metazoa; phylum Arthropoda; class Insecta; order Hymenoptera; family Apidae; genus Bombus; species Bombus vancouverensis. The sequence continues at coordinate 4,521,607 of NC_134920.1, forward strand.
TTATAAAGTATTATGTTATATACGATAACGTCATAACGTACTACGTTATATGGTATAACGTTATAACGTATTACGTTATATGGAATAACGTTATAACGTACTATGTTATATACAATAACGTCATAACGTATTACGTTATATGGTATAACGTTATAACGTATTGTGTTATATACAATAACGTCATAACGTACTACGTTATATGGTATAACGTTATAACGTATTACGTTATATGGAATAACGTTATAACGTACTATGTTATATACAATAACGTCATAACGTACTACGTTATATGGTATAACGTTGTAACGTATTACGTTATATGGAATGACGTTATAACGTAATATGTTATATACAATAACGTCATAACGTACTTCGTTATATGGTATAACGTTATAACGTATTACGTTGTATCGAATAACGTTATAACGTATTACGTTATATGGTATAACGTTATAACGTATTACGCTATATATAATATCGTTATATGGTATAACGTTATAACGTATTACGTTATATAACATAACGTTATAACGTATTACGATATATGGAATAACGTTGTAACGTATTATGTTATATACAATATCGTCATAACGTACTACGTTATATGGTATAACGTTATAACGTATTACGTTATATGGTATAAGGTTAGAACGTATTACGTTATATGGTATAACGTTATAACGTATTGTGTTATATACAATAACGTCATAACGTACTACGTTATATGGTATAACGTTATAACGTATTACGTTATATGGAATAACGTTATAACGTACTATGTTATATACAATAACGTCATAACGTACTACGTTATATGGTATAACGTTGTAACGTATTACGTTATATGGAATAACGTTATAACGTATTATTTTATATACAATAACGTCATAACGTACTACGGTATATGGTATAACGTTATAACGTATTACGTTATATCGAATAACGTTATAACGTATTACGTTATATGGTATAACGTTATAACGTATTACGCTATATATAATATCGTTATATGGTATAACGTTATAACGTATTACGTTATATGGTATAACGTTATAACGTATTACGATATATGGAATAACGTTGTAACGTATTATGTTATATACAATATCGTCATAACGTACTACGTTATATGGTATAACGTTATAACGTATTACGTTATATGGTATAACGTTATAACGTATTACGTTATATGGAATAACGTTATAACGTATTATGTTATATACAATAACGTCATAACGTACTACGTTATATGGTATAACGTTATAACGTATTACGTTATATGGAATAACGTTATAACTTATTATGTTATATACAATAACGTCATAACGTACTACGTTATATGGTATAACGTTATAACGTATTACGTTATATGGAATAACGTTATAACGTATTATGTTATATACAATAACGTCATAACGTACTACGTTATATGGTATAACGTTGTAACGTATTACGTTATATGGAATAACGTTATAACGTATTATGTTATATACAATAACGTCATAACGTACTACGTTATATGGTATAACGTTATAACGTATTACGTTATATGGTATAACGTTATAACGTATTACGTTATATGGAATAACGTTATAACGTATTATGTTATATACAATAACGTCATAACGTACTACGTTATATGGTATAACGTTATAACGTATTACGTTATATGGAATAACGTTATAACTTATTATGTTATATACAATAACGTCATAACGTACTACGTTATATGGTATAACGTTGTAACGTATTACGTTATATGGAATAACGTTATAACGTATTATGTTATATACAATAACGTCATAACGTACTACGTTATATGGTATAACGTTATAACGTATTACGTTATATCGAATAAGGTTATAACGTATTACGTTATATGGTATAACGTTATAACGTATTACGCTATATATAATATCGTTATATGGTATAACGTTATAACGTATTACGTTATATAACATAACGTTATAACGTATTACGATATATGGAATAACGTTGTAACGTATTATGTTATATACAATATCGTCATAACGTACTACGTTATATGGTATAACGTTATAACGTATTACGTTATATGGTATAAGGTTAGAACGTATTACGTTATATGGTATAACGTTATAACGTATTGTGTTATATACAATAACGTCATAACGTACTACGTTATATGGTATAACGTTATAACGTATTACGTTATATGGAATAACGTTATAACGTACTATGTTATATACAATAACGTCATAACGTACTACGTTATATGGTATAACGTTGTAACGTATTACGTTATATGGAATAACGTTATAACGTATTATTTTATATACAATAACGTCATAACGTACTACGTTATATGGTATAACGTTATAACGTATTACGTTATATCGAATAACGTTATAACGTATTACGTTATATGGTATAACGTTATAACGTATTACGCTATATATAATATCGTTATATGGTATAACGTTATAACGTATTACGTTATATGGTATAACGTTATAACGTATTACGATATATGGAATAACGTTGTAACGTATTATGTTATATACAATATCGTCATAACGTACTACGTTATATGGTATAACGTTATAACGTATTACGTTATATGGTATAACGTTATAACGTATTACGTTATATGGAATAACGTTATAACGTATTATGTTATATACAATAACGTCATAACGTACTACGTTATATGGTATAACGTTATAACGTATTACGTTATATGGAATAACGTTATAACTTATTATGTTATATACAATAACGTCATAACGTACTACGTTATATGGTATAACGTTATAACGTATTACGTTATATGGAATAACGTTATAACGTATTATGTTATATACAATAATGTCACAACGTACTACGTTATATGGTATAACGTTGTAACGTATTACGTTATATGGAATAACGTTATAACGTATTATGTTATATACAATAACGTCATAACGTACTACGTTATATGGTATAACGTTATAACGTATTACGTTATATCGAATAACGTTATAACGTATTACGTTATATGGTATAACGTTATAACGTATTACGCTATATATAATATCGTTATATGGTATAACGTTATAACGTATTACGTTATATGGTATATCGTTATAACGTATTACGTTATACGGTATAACGTTATAACGTATTACGTTATTTGGAATAACGTTATAACGTATTATGTTATATAAAATAACGTCGTAACGTAATACGTTACGTGGTATAACGTTATAACGTATTACGTTATATAACATAACGTTATAACGTATTACGATATATGGAATAACGTTGTAACGTATTATGTTATATACAATATCGTCATAACGTACTACGTTATATGGTATAACGTTATAACGTATTACGTTATACGGTATAACGTTATAACGTATTACGTTATTTGGAATAACGTTATAAGGTATTATGATATATAAAATAACGTCGTAACGTAATACGTCACGTGGTATAACGTTATAACGTATTACGTTATATGAAATATCGTTATATGGTATAACATGATAACGCTATAACGTATTACGTTATATAACATAACGTTATAACGTATTACGATATATGGAATAACGTTGTAACGTATTATGTTATATACAATATCGTCATAACGTACTACGTTATATGGTATAACGTTATAACGTATTACGTTATATGGTATAAGGTTATAACGTATTACGTTATATGGAATAACGTTATAACGTATTATGTTATATACAATAACGTCATAACGTACTACGTTATACGGTATAACGTTATAACGTATTACGTTATTTGGAATAACGTTATAACGTATTATGTTATATACAATAACGTCATAACGTACTACGTTATATGGTATAACGTTATAACGTATTACGTTATATGGAATAACGTTATAAAGTATTATGTTATATACGATAACGTCATAACGTACTACGTTATATGGTATAACGTTATAACGTATTACGTTATATGGAATAACGTTATAACGTACTATGTTATATACAATAACGTCATAACGTACTACGTTATATGGTATAACGTTGTAACGTATTACGTTATATGGAATAACGTTATAACGTATTATTTTATATACAATAACGTCATAACGTACTACGGTATATGGTATAACGTTATAACGTATTACGTTATATCGAATAACGTTATAACGTATTACGTTATATGGTATAACGTTATAACGTATTACGCTATATATAATATCGTTATATGGTATAACGTTATAACGTATTACGTTATATGGTATAACGTTATAACGTATTACGATATATGGAATAACGTTGTAACGTATTATGTTATATACAATATCGTCATAACGTACTACGTTATATGGTATAACGTTATAACGTATTACGTTATATGGTATAACGTTATAACGTATTACGTTATATGGAATAACGTTATAACGTATTATGTTATATACAATAACGTCATAACGTACTACGTTATATGGTATAACGTTATAACGTATTACGTTATATGGAATAACGTTATAACTTATTATGCTATATACAATAACGTCATAACGTACTACGTTATATGGTATAACGTTATAACGTATTACGTTATATGGAATAACGTTATAACGTATTATGTTATATACAATAACGTCATAACGTACTACGTTATATGGTATAACGTTGTAACGTATTACGTTATATGGAATAACGTTATAACGTATTATGTTATATACAATAACGTCATAACGTACTACGTTATATGGTATAACGTTATAACGTATTACGTTATATGGTATAACGTTATAACGTATTACGTTATATGGAATAACGTTATAACGTATTATGTTATATACAATAACGTCATAACGTACTACGTTATATGGTATAACGTTATAACGTATTACGTTATATGGAATAACGTTATAACTTATTATGTTATATACAATAACGTCATAACGTACTACGTTATATGGTATAACGTTGTAACGTATTACGTTATATGGAATAACGTTATAACGTATTATGTTATATACAATAACGTCATAACGTACTACGTTATATGGTATAACGTTATAACGTATTACGTTATATCGAATAAGGTTATAACGTATTACGTTATATGGTATAACGTTATAACGTATTACGCTATATATAATATCGTTATATGGTATAACGTTATAACGTATTACGTTATATAACATAACGTTATAACGTATTACGATATATGGAATAACGTTGTAACGTATTATGTTATATACAATATCGTCATAACGTACTACGTTATATGGTATAACGTTATAACGTATTACGTTATATGGTATAAGGTTAGAACGTATTACGTTATATGGTATAACGTTATAACGTATTGTGTTATATACAATAACGTCATAACGTACTACGTTATATGGTATAACGTTATAACGTATTACGTTATATGGAATAACGTTATAACGTACTATGTTATATACAATAACGTCATAACGTACTACGTTATATGGTATAACGTTGTAACGTATTACGTTATATGGAATAACGTTATAACGTATTATTTTATATACAATAACGTCATAACGTACTACGTTATATGGTATAACGTTATAACGTATTACGTTATATCGAATAACGTTATAACGTATTACGTTATATGGTATAACGTTATAACGTATTACGCTATATATAATATCGTTATATGGTATAACGTTATAACGTATTACGTTATATGGTATAACGTTATAACGTATTACGATATATGGAATAACGTTGTAACGTATTATGTTATATACAATATCGTCATAACGTACTACGTTATATGGTATAACGTTATAACGTATTACGTTATATGGTATAACGTTATAACGTATTACGTTATATGGAATAACGTTATAACGTATTATGTTATATACAATAACGTCATAACGTACTACGTTATATGGTATAACATTATAACGTATTACGTTATATGGAATAACGTTATAACTTATTATGTTATATACAATAACGTCATAACGTACTACGTTATATGGTATAACGTTATAACGTATTACGTTATATGGAATAACGTTATAACGTATTATGTTATATACAATAATGTCACAACGTACTACGTTATATGGTATAACGTTGTAACGTATTACGTTATATGGAATAACGTTATAACGTATTATGTTATATACAATAACGTCATAACGTACTACGTTATATGGTATAACGTTATAACGTATTACGTTATATCGAATAACGTTATAACGTATTACGTTATATGGTATAACGTTATAACGTATTACGCTATATATAATATCGTTATATGGTATAACGTTATAACGTATTACGTTATATGGTATATCGTTATAACGTATTACGTTATACGGTATAACGTTATAACGTATTACGTTATTTGGAATAACGTTATAACGTATTATGTTATATAAAATAACGTCGTAACGTAATACGTTACGTGGTATAACGTTATAACGTATTACGTTATATGGAATAACGTTATAACGTATTATGTTATATACAATAACGTCATAACGTACTACGTTATATGGTATAACGTTATAACGTATTACGTTATATGGAATAACGTTATAACTTATTATGTTATATACAATAACGTCATAACGTACTACGTTATATGGTATAACGTTATAACGTATTACGTTATATGGTATAACGTTATAACGTATTACGTTATATGGAATAACGTTATAACGTATTATGTTATATACAATAACGTCATAACGTACTACGTTATATGGTATAACGTTATAACGTATTACGTTATATGGAATAACGTTATAACTTATTATGTTATATACAATAACGTCATAACGTACTACGTTATATGGTATAACGTTATAACGTATTACGTTATATGGAATAACGTTATAACGTATTATGTTATATACAATAATGTCACAACGTACTACGTTATATGGTATAACGTTGTAACGTATTACGTTATATGGAATAACGTTATAACGTATTATGTTATATACAATAACGTCATAACGTACTACGTTATATGGTATAACGTTATAACGTATTACGTTATATCGAATAACGTTATAACGTATTACGTTATATGGTATAACGTTATAACGTATTACGCTATATATAATATCGTTATATGGTATAACGTTATAACGTATTACGTTATATGGTATATCGTTATAACGTATTACGTTATACGGTATAACGTTATAACGTATTACGTTATTTGGAATAACGTTATAACGTATTATGTTATATAAAATAACGTCGTAACGTAATACGTTACGTGGTATAACGTTATAACGTATTACGTTATATAACATAACGTTATAACGTATTACGATATATGGAATAACGTTGTAACGTATTATGTTATATACAATATCGTCATAACGTACTACGTTATATGGTATAACGTTATAACGTATTACGTTATACGGTATAACGTTATAACGTATTACGTTATTTGGAATAACGTTATAAGGTATTATGATATATAAAATAACGTCGTAACGTAATACGTCACGTGGTATAACGTTATAACGTATTACGTTATATGAAATATCGTTATATGGTATAACATGATAACGCTATAACGTATTACGTTATATAACATAACGTTATAACGTATTACGATATATGGAATAACGTTGTAACGTATTATGTTATATACAATATCGTCATAACGTACTACGTTATATGGTATAACGTTATAACGTATTACGTTATATGGTATAAGGTTATAACGTATTACGTTATATGGAATAACGTTATAACGTATTATGTTATATACAATAACGTCATAACGTACTACGTTATACGGTATAACGTTATAACGTATTACGTTATTTGGAATAACGTTATAACGTATTATGTTATATACAATAACGTCATAACGTACTACGTTATATGGTATAACGTTATAACGTATTACGTTATATGGAATAACGTTATAAAGTATTATGTTATATACGATAACGTCATAACGTACTACGTTATATGGTATAACGTTATAACGTATTACGTTATATGGAATAACGTTATAACGTACTATGTTATATACAATAACGTCATAACGTACTACGTTATATGGTATAACGTTGTAACGTATTACGTTATATGGAATAACGTTATAACGTATTATTTTATATACAATAACGTCATAACGTACTACGGTATATGGTATAACGTTATAACGTATTACGTTATATCGAATAACGTTATAACGTATTACGTTATATGGTATAACGTTATAACGTATTACGCTATATATAATATCGTTATATGGTATAACGTTATAACGTATTACGTTATATGGTATAACGTTATAACGTATTACGATATATGGAATAACGTTGTAACGTATTATGTTATATACAATATCGTCATAACGTACTACGTTATATGGTATAACGTTATAACGTATTACGTTATATGGTATAACGTTATAACGTATTACGTTATATGGAATAACGTTATAACGTATTATGTTATATACAATAACGTCATAACGTACTACGTTATATGGTATAACGTTATAACGTATTACGTTATATGGAATAACGTTATAACTTATTATGCTATATACAATAACGTCATAACGTACTACGTTATATGGTATAACGTTATAACGTATTACGTTATATGGAATAACGTTATAACGTATTATGTTATATACAATAACGTCATAACGTACTACGTTATATGGTATAACGTTGTAACGTATTACGTTATATGGAATAACGTTATAACGTATTATGTTATATACAATAACGTCATAACGTACTACGTTATATGGTATAACGTTATAACGTATTACGTTATATGGTATAACGTTATAACGTATTACGTTATATGGAATAACGTTATAACGTATTATGTTATATACAATAACGTCATAACGTACTACGTTATATGGTATAACGTTATAACGTATTACGTTATATGGAATAACGTTATAACTTATTATGTTATATACAATAACGTCATAACGTACTACGTTATATGGTATAACGTTGTAACGTATTACGTTATATGGAATAACGTTATAACGTATTATGTTATATACAATAACGTCATAACGTACTACGTTATATGGTATAACGTTATAACGTATTACGTTATATCGAATAAGGTTATAACGTATTACGTTATATGGTATAACGTTATAACGTATTACGCTATATATAATATCGTTATATGGTATAACGTTATAACGTATTACGTTATATAACATAACGTTATAACGTATTACGATATATGGAATAACGTTGTAACGTATTATGTTATATACAATATCGTCATAACGTACTACGTTATATGGTATAACGTTATAACGTATTACGTTATATGGTATAAGGTTAGAACGTATTACGTTATATGGTATAACGTTATAACGTATTGTGTTATATACAATAACGTCATAACGTACTACGTTATATGGTATAACGTTATAACGTATTACGTTATATGGAATAACGTTATAACGTACTATGTTATATACAATAACGTCATAACGTACTACGTTATATGGTATAACGTTGTAACGTATTACGTTATATGGAATAACGTTATAACGTATTATTTTATATACAATAACGTCATAACGTACTACGTTATATGGTATAACGTTATAACGTATTACGTTATATCGAATAACGTTATAACGTATTACGTTATATGGTATAACGTTATAACGTATTACGCTATATATAATATCGTTATATGGTATAACGTTATAACGTATTACGTTATATGGTATAACGTTATAACGTATTACGATATATGGAATAACGTTGTAACGTATTATGTTATATACAATATCGTCATAACGTACTACGTTATATGGTATAACGTTATAACGTATTACGTTATATGGTATAACGTTATAACGTATTACGTTATATGGAATAACGTTATAACGTATTATGTTATATACAATAACGTCATAACGTACTACGTTATATGGTATAACATTATAACGTATTACGTTATATGGAATAACGTTATAACTTATTATGTTATATACAATAACGTCATAACGTACTACGTTATATGGTATAACGTTATAACGTATTACGTTATATGGAATAACGTTATAACGTATTATGTTATATACAATAATGTCACAACGTACTACGTTATATGGTATAACGTTGTAACGTATTACGTTATATGGAATAACGTTATAACGTATTATGTTATATACAATAACGTCATAACGTACTACGTTATATGGTATAACGTTATAACGTATTACGTTATATCGAATAACGTTATAACGTATTACGTTATATGGTATAACGTTATAACGTATTACGCTATATATAATATCGTTATATGGTATAACGTTATAACGTATTACGTTATATGGTATATCGTTATAACGTATTACGTTATACGGTATAACGTTATAACGTATTACGTTATTTGGAATAACGTTATAACGTATTATGTTATATAAAATAACGTCGTAACGTAATACGTTACGTGGTATAACGTTATAACGTATTACGTTATATGAAAAATCGTTATATGGTATAACATGATAACGTTATAACGTATTACGTTATATAACATAACGTTATAACGTATTACGATATATGGAATAACGCTGTAACGTATTATGTTATATACAATATCGTCATAACGTACTACGTTATATGGTATAACGTTATAACGTCTTACGTTATATGGTATAAGGTTATAACGTATTACGTTATATGGTATAACGTTATAACGTATTGTGTTATATACAATAACGTCATAACGTACTACGTTATATGGTATAACGTTATAACGTATTACGTTATATGGAATAACGTTATAACGTACTATGTTATATACAATAACGTCATAACGTACTACGTTATATGGTATAACGTTGTAACGTATTACGTTATATGGAATAACGTTATAACGTATTATGTTATATACAATAACGTCATAACGTACTACGTTATATGGTATAACGTTATAACGTATTACGTTATATCGAATAACGTTATAACGTATTACGTTATATGGTATAACGTTATAACGTATTACGCTATATATAATATCGTTATATGGTATAACGTTATAACGTATTACGTTATATGGTATAACGTTATAACGTATTACGTTATACGGTATAACGTTATAACGTATTACGTTATTTGGAATAACGTTATAACGTATTATGATATATAAAATAACGTCGTAACGTAATACGTCACGTGGTATAACGTTATAACGTATTACGTTATATGAAATATCGTTATATGGTATAACATGATAACGTTATAACGTATTACGTTATATAACATAACGTTATAACGTATTACGATATATGGAATAACGTTGTAACGTATTATGTTATATACAATATTGTCATAACGTACTACGTTATATGGTATAACGTTATAACGTATTACGTTATATCGAATAACGTTATAACGTATTACGTTATATGGTATAACGTTATAACGTATTACGCTATATATAATATCGTTATATGGTATAACGTTATAACGTATTACGTTATATGGTATAACGTTATAACGTATTACGTTATATCGAATAACGTTATAACGTATTGCGTTATATGGTATAACGTTATAACGTATTACGCTATATATAATATCGTTATATGGTATAACGTTATAACGTATTACGTTATATGGTATAACGTTATAACGTATTACGTTATACGGTATAACGTTATAACGTATTACGTTATTTGGAATAACGTTATAACGTATTATGTTATATAAAATAACTTCGTAACGTAATACGTTACGTGGTATAACCTTATAACGTATTACGTTATATGAAATATCGTTATATGGTATAACATGATAACGTTATAACGTATTACGTTATATAACATAACATTATAACGTATTACGATATATGGAATAACGTTGTAACGTATTATGTTATATACAATATCGTCATAACGTACTACGTTATATGGTATAACGTTATAACGTATTACGTTATATGGTATAACGTTATAACGTATTACGCTATATATAATATCGTTATATGGTATAACGTTATAACGTATTACGTTATATAGTATAACGTTATAACGTATTACGTTATACGGTATAACGTTATAACGTATTACGTTATTTGGAATAACGTTATAACGTATTATGTTATATAAAATAACGTCGTAACGTAATACGTTACGTGGTATAACGTTATAACGTATTACGCTATATGATATATCGTTATATGGTATAACATGATAACGTTGTAACGTTTTACGTTATATAACATAACGTTATAACGTATTACGATATATGGAATAACGTTGTAACGTATTATGTTATATACAATATCGTCATAACGTACTACGTTATATGGTATAACGTTATAACGTATTACGTTATATGGTATAAGGTTATAACGTATTACGTTATATGGTATAACGTTATAACGTATTACGTTATTTGGAATAACGTTATAACGTATTATGCTATATAAAATAACGTCATAACGTACTACGTTATATGGTATAACGTTATAACGTATTACGTTATATCGAATAACGTTATAACGAATTACGTTATATGGTATAACGTTATAACGTATTACGCTATATGGTATAACGTTATAACGTATTACGTTATACGGTATAACGTTATAACGTATTACGTTATTTGGAATAACGTTATAACGTATTATGTTATATACAATAACGTCATAACGTACTACGTTATATGGTATAACGTTATAACGTATTACGTTATATGGAATAACGTTATAAAGTATTATGTTATATACAATAACGTCATAACGTACTACGTTATATGGTATAACGTTATAACGTATTACGCTATATATAATATCGTTATATGGTATAACGTTATAACGTATTACGTTATATGGTATAACGTTATAACGTATTACGTTATACGGTATAACGTTATAACGTATTACGCTATATATAATATCGTTATATGGTATAACGTTATAACGTATTACGTTATATGGTATAACGTTATAACGTATTACGTTATACGGTATAACGTTATAACGTATTACGTTATTTGGAATAACGTTATAACGTATTATGTTATATACAATAACGTCATAACGTACTACGTTATATGGTATAACGTTATAACGTATTACGTTATTTGGAATAACGTTATAACGTATTATGTTATATACAATAACGTCATAACGTATTACGTTATATGGTATAACGTTATAACGTATTACGCTATATATAATATCGTTATATGGTATAACGTTATAACGTATTACGTTATATGGTATAACGTTATAACGTATTACGTTATACGGTATAACGTTGTAACGTATTACGTTATTTGGAATAACGTTATAACGTATTATGTTATATACAATAAAGTCATAACGTACTACGTTATATGGTATAACGTTATAACGTATTACGTTATATGGAATAACGTTATAAAGTATTATGTTATATACAATAACGTCATAACGTACTACGTTATATGGTATAACGTTATGACGTATTACGTTATATGGAATAACGTTATAACGTATTATGTTATATACAATAACGTCATAACGTACTACGTTCTATGGTATAACGTTATAACGTATTACGTTATATGGAATAACGTTATAACGTATTATGTTATATACAATAACGTCATAACGTACTACGTTATATGGTATAACGTTGTAACGTATTACGTTATATGGAATAACGTTATAACGTATTATGTTATATACAATAACGTCATAACGTACTACGTTATATGGTATAACGTTATAACGTATTACGTTATATCGAATAACGTTATAACGTATTACGTTATATGGTATAACGTTATAACGTCTTACGCTATATATAATATCGTTATATGGTATAACGTTATAACGTATTACGTTATATGGTATAACGTTATAACGTATTGTGTTATATACAATAACGTCATAACGTACTACGTTATATGGTATAACGTTATAACGTATTACGTTATATGGAATAACGTTATAACGTACTATGTTATATACAATAACGTCATAACGTACTACGTTATATGGTATAACGTTGTAACGTATTACGTTATATGGAATGACGTTATAACGTATTATGTTATATACAATAACGTCATAACGTACTTCGTTATATGGTATAACGTTATAACGTATTACGTTATATCGAATAACGTTATAACGTATTACGTTATATGGTATAACGTTATAACGTATTACGCTATATATAATATCGTTATATGGTATAACGTTATAACGTATTACGTTATATGGTATAACGTTATAACGTATTACGTTATACGGTATAACGTTATAACGTATTACGTTATTTGGAATAACGTTATAAGGTATTATGATATATAAAATAACGTCGTAACGTAATACGTCACGTGGTATAACGTTATAACGTATTACGTTATATGAAATATCGTTATATGGTATAACATGATAACGTTATAACGTATTACGTTATATAACATAACGTTATAACGTATTACGATATATGGAATAACGTTGTAACGTATTATGTTATATACAATATCGTCATAACGTACTACGTTATATGGTATAACGTTATAACGTATTACGTTATATGGTATAAGGTTATAACGTATTACGTTATATGGAATAACGTTATAACGTATTATGTTATATACAATAACGTCATAACGTACTACGTTATACGGTATAACGTTATAACGTATTACGTTATTTGGAATAACGTTATAACGTATTATGTTATATACAATAACGTCATAACGTACTACGTTATATGGTATAACGTTATAACGTATTACGTTATATGGAATAACGTTATAAAGTATTATGTTATATACGATAACGTCATAACGTACTACGTTATATGGTATAACGTTATAACGTATTACGTTATATGGAATAACGTTATAACGTACTATGTTATATACAATAACGTCATAACGTATTACGTTATATGGTATAACGTTATAACGTATTGTGTTATATACAATAACGTCATAACGTACTACGTTATATGGTATAACGTTATAACGTATTACGTTATATGGAATAACGTTATACCGTACTATGTTATATACAATAACGTCATAACGTACTACGTTATATGGTATAACGTTGTAACGTATTACGTTATATGGAATGACGTTATAACGTATTATGTTATATACAATAACGTCATAACGTACTTCGTTATATGGTATAACGTTATAACGTATTACGTTATATCGAATAACGTTATAACGTATTACGTTATATGGTATAACGTTATAACGTATTACGTTATATGGTATAACGTTATAACGTATTACGCTATATATAATATCGTTATATGGTATAACGCTATAACGTATTACGTTATATGGTATAACGTTATAACGTATTACGTTATACGGTATAACGTTATAACGTATTACGTTATTTGGAATAACGTTATAAGGTATTATGATATATAAAATAACGTCGTAACGTAATACGTCACGTGGTATAACGTTATAACGTATTACGTTATATGAAATATCGTTATATGGTATAACATGATAACGTTATAACGTATTACGTTATATAACATAACGTTATAACGTATTACGATATATGGAATAACGTTGTAACGTATTATGTTATATACAATATCGTCATAACGTACTACGTTATATGGTATAACGTTATAACGTATTACGTTATATGGTATAAGGTTATAACGTATTACGTTATATGGAATAACGTTATAACGTATTATGTTATATACAATAACGTCATAACGTACTACGTTATATGGTATAACGTTATAACGTATTACGCTATATATAATATCGTTATATGGTATAACGTTATAACGTATTACGTTATATGGTATAACGTTATAACGTATTACGTTATACGGTATAACGTTATAACGTATTACGTTATTTGGAATAACGTTATAACGTATTATGTTATATACAATAACGTCATAACGTACTACGTTATATGGTATAACGTTATAACGTATTACGTTATTTGGAATAACGTTATAACGTATTATGTTATATACAATAACGTCATAACGTATTACGTTATATGGTATAACGTTATAACGTATTACGCTATATATAATATCGTTATATGGTATAACGTTATAACGTATTACGTTATATGGTATAACGTTATAACGTATTACGTTATACGGTATAACGTTATAACGTATTACGTTATTTGGAATAACGTTATAACGTATTATGTTATATACAATAACGTCATAACGTATTACGTTATATGGTATAACGTTATAACGTATTACGCTATATATAATATCGTTATATGGTATAACGTTATAACGTATTACGTTATATGGTATAACGTTATAACGTATTACGTTATACGGTATAACGTTATAACGTATTACGTTATTTGGAATAACGTTATAACGTATTATGTTATATACAATAACGTCATAACGTACTACGTTATATGGTATAACGTTATAACGTATTACGTTATATGGAATAACGTTATAAAGTATTATGTTATATACAATAACGTCATAACGTACTACGTTATATGGTATAACGTTATAACGTATTACGTTATATGGAATAACGTTATAACGTACTATGTTATATACAATAACGTCATAACGTATTACGTTATATGGTATAACGTTATAACGTATTACGTTATATCGAATAACGTTATAACGTATTACGTTATATGGTATAACGTTATAACGTATTACGTTATATGGAATAACGTTATAACGTATTATGTTATATACAATAACGTCATAACGTACTACGTTATATGGTATAACGTTATAACGTATTACGTTATATGGAATAACGTTATAACGTATTATGTTATATACAATAACGTCATAACGTACTACGTTATATGGTATAACGTTATAACGTATTACGTTATATGGAATAACGTTATAACGTATTATGTTATATACAATAACGTCATAACGTACTACGTTATATGGTATAACGTTGTAACGTATTACGTTATATGGAATAACGTTATAACGTATTATGTTATATACAATAACGTCATAACGTACTACGTTATATGGTATAACGTTATAACGTATTACGTTATATCGAATAACGTTATAACGTATTACGTTATATGGTATAACGTTATAACGTCTTACGCTATATATAATATCGTTATATGGTATATCGTTATAACGTATTACGTTATATGGTATAACGTTATAACGTATTGTGTTATATACAATAACGTCATAACGTACTACGTTATATGGTATAACGTTATAACGTATTACGTTATATGGAATAACGTTATAACGTACTATGTTATATGCAATAACGTCATAACGTACTACGTTATATGGTATAACGTTGTAACGTATTACGTTATATGGAATGACGTTATAACGTATTATGTTATATACAATAACGTCATAACGTACTACGTTATATGGTATAACGTTGTAACGTATTACGTTATATGGAATAACGTTATAACGTATTATGTTATATACAATAACGTCATAACGTACTACGTTATATGGTATAACGTTATAACGTATTACGTTATATCGAATAACGTTATAACGTATTACGTTATATGGTATAACGTTATAACGTCTTACGCTATATATAATATCGTTATATGGTATAACGTTATAACGTATTACGTTATATCGAATAACGTTATAACGTATTACGTTATATGGTATAACGTTATAACGTCTTACGCTATATATAATATCGTTATATGGTATAACGTTATAACGTATTACGTTATATGGAATAACGTTATAACGTATTATGTTATATACAATAACGTCATAACGTACTACGTTATATGGTATAACGTTATAACGTATTACGTTATATGGTATAACGTTATAACGTATTACGTTATATGGAATAACGTTATAACGTATTATGTTATATACAATAACGTCATAACGTACTACGTTATATGGTATAACGTTGTAACGTATTACGTTATATGGAATAACGTTATAACGTATTATGTTATATACAATAACGTCATAACGTACTACGTTATATGGTATAACGTTATAACGTATTACGTTATATCGAATAAGGTTATAACGTATTACGTTATATGGTATAACGTTATAACGTATTACGCTATATATAATATCGTTATATGGTATAACGTTATAACGTATTACGTTATATAACATAACGTTATAACGTATTACGATATATGGAATAACGTTGTAACGTATTATGTTATATACAATATCGTCATAACGTACTACGTTATATGGTATAACGTTATAACGTATTACGTTATATGGTATAAGGTTAGAACGTATTACGTTATATGGTATAACGTTATAACGTATTGTGTTATATACAATAACGTCATAACGTACTACATTATATGGTATAACGTTATAACGTATTACGTTATATGGAATAACGTTATAACGTACTATGTTATATACAATAACGTCATAACGTACTACGTTATATGGTATAACGTTGTAACGTATTACGTTATATGGAATAACGTTATAACGTATTATTTTATATACAATAACGTCATAACGTACTACGTTATATGGTATAACGTTATAACGTATTACGTTATATCGAATAACGTTATAACGTATTACGTTATATGGTATAACGTTATAACGTATTACGCTATATATAATATCGTTATATGGTATAACGTTATAACGTATTACGTTATATGGTATAACGTTATAACGTATTACGATATATGGAATAACGTTGTAACGTATTATGTTATATACAATATCGTCATAACGTACTACGTTATATGGTATAACGTTATAACGTATTACGTTATATGGTATAACGTTATAACGTATTACGTTATATGGAATAACGTTATAACGTATTATGTTATATACAATAACGTCATAACGTACTACGTTATATGGTATAACGTTATAACGTATTACGTTATACGGAATAACGTTATAACTTATTATGTTATATACAATAACGTCATAACGTACTACGTTATATGGTATAACGTTATAACGTATTACGTTATATGGAATAACGTTATAACGTATTATGTTATATACAATAACGTCATAACGTACTACGTTATATGGTATAACGTTATAACGTATTACGTTATTTGGAATAACGTTATAACGTATTATGTTATATACAATAACGTCATAACGTATTACGTTATATGGTATAACGTTATAACGTATTACGCTATATATAATATCGTTATATGGTATAACGTTATAACGTATTACGTTATATGGTATAACGTTATAACGTATTACGTTATACGGTATAACGTTATAACGTATTACGTTATTTGGAATAACGTTATAACGTATTATGTTATATACAATAACGTCATAACGTATTACGTTATATGGTATAACGTTATAACGTATTACGCTATATATAATATCGTTATATGGTATAACGTTATAACGTATTACGTTATATGGTATAACGTTATAACGTATTACGTTATACGGTATAACGTTATAACGTATTACGTTATTTGGAATAACGTTATAACGTATTATGTTATATACAATAACGTCATAACGTACTACGTTATATGGTATAACGTTATAACGTATTACGTTATATGGAATAACGTTATAAAGTATTATGTTATATACAATAACGTCATAACGTACTACGTTATATGGTATAACGTTATAACGTATTACGCTATATGGAATAACGTTATAACGTACTATGTTATATACAATAACGTCATAACGTATTACGTTATATGGTATAACGTTATAACGTATTACGTTATATCGAATAACGTTATAACGTATTACGTTATATGGTATAACGTTATAACGTATTACGTTATATGGAATAACGTTATAACGTATTATGTTATATACAATAACGTCATAACGTACTACGTTATATGGTATAACGTTATAACGTATTACGTTATATGGAATAACGTTATAACGTATTATGTTATATACAATAACGTCATAACGTACTACGTTATATGGTATAACGTTATAACGTATTACGTTATATGGAATAACGTTATAACGTATTATGTTATATACAATAACGTCATAACGTACTACGTTATATGGTATAACGTTATAACGTATTACGTTATATGGAATAACGTTATAACGTATTATGTTATATACAATAACGTCATAACGTACTACGTTATATGGTATAACGTTGTAACGTATTACGTTATATGGAATAACGTTATAACGTATTATGTTATATACAATAACGTCATAACGTACTACGTTATATGGTATAACGTTATAACGTATTACGTTATATCGAATAACGTTATAACGTATTATGTTATATGGTATAACGTTATAACGTCTTACGCTATATATAATATCGTTATATGGTATAACGTTATAACGTATTACGTTATATGGTATAACGTTATAACGTATTGTGTTATATACAATAACGTCATAACGTACTACGTTATATGGTATAACGTTATAACGTATTACGTTATATGGAATAACGTTATAACGTACTATGTTATATGCAATAACGTCATAACGTACTACGTTATATGGTATAACGTTGTAACGTATTACGTTATATGGAATGACGTTATAACGTATTATGTTATATACAATAACGTCATAACGTACTACGTTATATGGTATAACGTTGTAACGTATTACGTTATATGGAATAACGTTATAACGTATTATGTTATATACAATAACGTCATAACGTACTACGTTATATGGTATAACGTTATAACGTATTACGTTATATCGAATAACGTTATAACGTATTACGTTATATGGTATAACGTTATAACGTCTTACGCTATATATAATATCGTTATATGGTATAACGTTATAACGTATTACGTTATATCGAATAACGTTATAACGTATTACGTTATATGGTATAACGTTATAACGTCTTACGCTATATATAATATCGTTATATGGTATAACGTTATAACGTATTACGTTATATGGAATAACGTTATAACGTATTATGTTATATACAATAACGTCATAACGTACTACGTTATATGGTATAACGTTATAACGTATTACGTTATGTGGTATAACGTTATAACGTATTACGTTATATGGAATAACGTTATAACGTATTATGTTATATACAATAACGTCATAACGTACTACGTTATATGGTATAACGTTATAACGTATTACGTTATATGGAATAACGTTATAACTTATTATGTTATATACAATAACGTCATAACGTACTACGTTATATGGTATAACGTTGTAACGTATTACGTTATATGGAATAACGTTATAACGTATTATGTTATATACAATAACGTCATAACGTACTACGTTATATGGTATAACGTTATAACGTATTACGTTATATCGAATAAGGTTATAACGTATTACGTTATATGGTATAACGTTATAACGTATTACGCTATATATAATATCGTTATATGGTATAACGTTATAACGTATTACGTTATATAACATAACGTTATAACGTATTACGATATATGGAATAACGTTGTAACGTATTATGTTATATACAATATCGTCATAACGTACTACGTTATATGGTATAACGTTATAACGTATTACGTTATATGGTATAAGGTTAGAACGTATTACGTTATATGGTATAACGTTATAACGTATTGTGTTATATACAATAACGTCATAACGTACTACATTATATGGTATAACGTTATAACGTATTACGTTATATGGAATAACGTTATAACGTACTATGTTATATACAATAACGTCATAACGTACTACGTTATATGGTATAACGTTGTAACGTATTACGTTATATGGAATAACGTTATAACGTATTATTTTATATACAATAACGTCATAACGTACTACGTTATATGGTATAACGTTATAACGTATTACGTTATATCGAATAACGTTATAACGTATTACGTTATATGGTATAACGTTATAACGTATTACGCTATATATAATATCGTTATATGGTATAACGTTATAACGTATTACGTTATATGGTATAACGTTATAACGTATTACGATATATGGAATAACGTTGTAACGTATTATGTTATATACAATATCGTCATAACGTACTACGTTATATGGTATAACGTTATAACGTATTACGTTATATGGTATAACGTTATAACGTATTACGTTATATGGAATAACGTTATAACGTATTATGTTATATACAATAACGTCATAACGTACTACGTTATATGGTATAACGTTATAACGTATTACGTTATACGGAATAACGTTATAACTTATTATGTTATATACAATAACGTCATAACGTACTACGTTATATGGTATAACGTTATAACGTATTACGTTATATGGAATAACGTTATAACGTATTATGTTATATACAATAACGTCATAACGTACTACGTTATATGGTATAACGTTGTAACGTATTACGTTATATGGAATAACGTTATAACGTATTATGTTATATACAATAACGTCATAACGTACTACGTTATATGGTATAACGTTATAACGTATTACGTTATATCGAATAACGTTATAACGTATTACGTTATATGGTATAACGTTATAACGTATTACGCTATATATAATATCGTTATATGGTATAACGTTATAACGTATTACGTTATATGGTATATCGTTATAACGTATTACGTTATACGGTATAACGTTATAACGTATTACGTTATTTGGAATAACGTTATAACGTATTATGTTATATAAAATAACGTCGTAACGTAATACGTTACGTGGTATAACGTTATAACGTATTACGTTATATGAAATATCGTTATATGGTATAACATGATAACGTTATAACGTATTACGTTATATAACATAACGTTATAACGTATTACGATATATGGAATAACGCTGTAACGTATTATGTTATATACAATATCGTCATAACGTACTACGTTATATGGTATAACGTTATAACGTCTTACGTTATATGGTATAAGGTTATAACGTATTACGTTATATGGTATAACGTTATAACGTATTGTGTTATATACAATAACGTCATAACGTACTACGTTATATGGTATAACGTTATAACGTATTACGTTATATGGAATAACGTTATAACGTACTATGTTATATACAATAACGTCATAACGTACTACGTTATATGGTATAACGTTGTAACGTATTACGTTATATGGAATAACGTTATAACGTATTATGTTATATACAATAACGTCATAACGTACTACGTTATATGGTATAACGTTATAACGTATTACGTTATATCGAATAACGTTATAACGTATTACGTTATATGGTATAACGTTATAACGTATTACGCTATATATAATATCGTTATATGGTATAACGTTATAACGTATTACGTTATATGGTATAACGTTATAACGTATTACGTTATACGGTATAACGTTATAACGTATTACGTTATTTGGAATAACGTTATAACGTATTATGATATATAAAATAACGTCGTAACGTAATACGTCACGTGGTATAACGTTATAACGTATTACGTTATATGAAATATCGTTATATGGTATAACATGATAACGTTATAACGTATTACGTTATATAACATAACGTTATAACGTATTACGATATATGGAATAACGTTGTAACGTATTATGTTATATACAATATCGTCATAACGTACTACGTTATATGGTATAACGTTATAACGTATTACGTTATATGGTATAAGGTTATAACGTATTACGTTATATGGAATAACGTTATAACGTATTATTTTATATACAATAACGTCATAACGTACTACGTTATATGGTATAACGTTATAACGTATTACGTTATATCGAATAACGTTATAACGTATTACGTTATATGGTATAACGTTATAACGTATTACGCTATATATAATATCGTTATATGGTATAACGTTATAACGTATTACGTTATATGGTATAACGTTATAACGTATTACGTTATATCGAATAACGTTATAACG